>NW_015173145.1:401484-463850 GCF_001447785.1 Gekko japonicus | reverse complement strand
TCCCTGATGGATTAAAGTACCCTGGTCCTGCTCCTACATTTAAGAACATAAGAACATAAGAGACGCCAATGTTGGATCAGGCCAAAGGCCCATCCAGTCCAACACTCTGTGTCACACAGTGGCCAGAAATACCAGTGCCATCAGGAGGTCCAGCAGTGGGGCCAGGACATTAGAAGCCCTCCCACTGTTGACCCCCCCCCCAAGCACCAAGAAGACAGAGCATCACTTGCCCCAGAGCCCCTAGCTATACCTTGTGGCTAATAGCCACTGATGGACCTCTGCTCCATATGCTTATCTAATTCCCTTTTGAAGCCGTCCATGCTTGTAGCACCCACCACTTCCTGTGGCAGTGAATTCCATGTGTTAATCACTCTTTGGGTGAAGAAGTACTTCCTTTTATCCGTTCTAACCCGACCGCTCTGCAGTTTCATGGAGTGCCCACGAGTTCTTGTATTGTGAGAAAGGGAGAAAAGTACCTCTTTCTTTACCTGCTCTTTCCCATGCATAATCTTATAAACCTCGATCATGTCACCCCTCAGTCGTCTTTTCTCCAAGCTAAAGAGCCCTAAGCGCTTTAACCTTTCCTCATAGGGAAAGTGTTCCAACCCTTTTATCATTCGAGTTGCCCTTTTCTGCACTTTTTCCAAAGCTATAATATCCTTTTTAAGGTGTGGTGCCCAGAACTGCACACAGTATTCCAAATGAGGTCTCACCATTGATTTATATAGGGGCATTATTATATTGGCTGATCTGTTTTCAATACCCTTCCTAATAATCCCCAGCATAGCATTGGCCTTCTTTATTGCAGTCACACACTGTCTCGACATTTTCAGTGAGTTATCCACTACAACTCCAAGATCTCTCTCTTGCTCAGTCTCTGCCAGTTCAGACCCCATCAATGTGTATTTATATTTAGGATTTTTGGCTCCAATGTGCATCACCTTGCACTTGGCCACATTGAACCCCATTTGCCATGTTGACGCCCACTCGCCCATCCTTGACAGATCCCCTTGGAGTGCCTCACAATCCTCACTGGTTTTCACCACCCTGAACAACTTTGTATCATCCGCAAATTTAGCCACTTCACTGCTTACTCCCATCTCCAAATCATTAATGAACAAGTTAAAAAGCAGTGGACCAAGTACTGATCCCTGCGGTACCCCACTGCTTACCACCCTCCACTGAGAAAATTGCCCACCTACACTCACTCTCTGTTTTCTATGAACTAGCCAGTTTTTGATCCATAAAAGGACTTGTCCTTCTATCCCATGATTTTTGAGCTTACTTAGGAGCCTTTGATGAGGAACTTTATCAAAAGCTTTCTGGAAGTCAAGGTAAATAATATCTATTGGATCCCCCTTGTCCACATGTTTGTTCACCCCCTCAAAGAACACTAACAGGTTAGTGAGACAAGATCTTCCCTTACAGAAACCGTGCTGAGTCTGCCTCAA
This sequence comes from Gekko japonicus, assembly GCF_001447785.1. Taxonomy (NCBI): domain Eukaryota; kingdom Metazoa; phylum Chordata; class Lepidosauria; order Squamata; family Gekkonidae; genus Gekko; species Gekko japonicus. The sequence continues at coordinate 462,399 of NW_015173145.1, read as the reverse complement.
TAGGTTTTGTTCATCTATGTGCCTACTAATTCTTTCCTTAATAATGGTTTCCACCAATTTACCCGGTATCGACGTCAGACTGACTGGCCTGTAATTTCCCGGATCTCCTCTGGAACCCTTTTTAAAGATGGGAGTGACATTAGCTACCTTCCAATCCTCAGGAATGGAGGCAGATTTTAAGGAAAGATTACATATCTTTGTCAGGAGATCTACAAGTTCACATTTGAGTTCTTTCAGAACTCTCGGATGTATGCCATCTGGGCCTGGTGATTTTTCAGTTTTTAAGTTGTCTATCAGTTTTAGGACCTCCTCTCTCGTCACCTCAATCTGACTCAGGTCTTTCAACACCCCTCCTGAAATCAGTGGTTCTGGAGTGGGCAAGCACTTCTCATCTTCCACAGTGAAGACGGAGGCAAAAAATGCATTTAGCTTCTCAGCCATTTCCCTATCATCCTTCAATACTCCTTTTACCCCTTGGTCGTCCAAGGGCCCCACTGCCTCCCTGGCTGGTTTCCTGTTTCTAATGTATTTGAAGAAAGTTTTATTGTTGGTTTTTACGTTTTTTGCTATATGCTCCTCATATTCCCTTTTTGCCTGCCTGACCTCAGACTTGCATTTTATTTGCCATAGCCTGTGTTCCGTTTTATCAGCCTCACTGTGACTAGCTTTCCACTGCTTAAAGGAATTCTTTTTACTTTTTACAGCCTCCATTACTCTGTTTGTTAACCATGCAGGCTTTTTCCTATACCTTTTTGTGCCTTTCCTAACCTGCGGAATATATATTTTTTGAGCTTCTAGGATCGTAGTTTTAAATAGATCCCAAGCTTCCCCAATTGTTTTGACCCTTTCTACTTTTCCTTTCAGTTTCCTCCCCACGTGTCCCCTCATATCAGAGAAATTACCCCTTTTAAAGTTAAAAATGGTTGTGTGAGTCTTTTTGGCCAATTCTCTATTTGTACAAATGATGAACTCAAATTGATGAACTCATTTGATGAACTCTCTATTTGTACAAATGATGAACTCAAATTGATGAACTCAAATGATGAACTCATTTGTACAAATGCCTGAAAATCATTTCCTCAAACCTAGAAATCATTCCCTAATACTAAGTAGGTAGATGGTGCATAGTGAGGGCAAAGCACTGTGCACATGCACGTGCGCACTTTGTAGTCTCAGGATTACTCTTGTCATATCTATCCTTCCAGATGTTGGGATTTAGAGCTTGGTTTGTGCTGCAGGAGATGGATGCTGCTTTTGGAATGAAATTTACACAAAGTTGGTCGCTGTAGGAACAGGCTTGCTGGATAGCGTTGCCAGCCTCCAGGTGGTGGCTGGATATCTCCGGGGCTAACAACCAATCTCTAGGTGACAGAAATCAGTCCACATGGAGAAAATGGCTGCTTTGGAAGGTGGACTCCATGGCAGTATACCTCATTAAAGGCCCTCCTGTCCCCAAACCCCGCCCTCCTCATGCTCCACCCCCTAAATCTCCAGGGATTTCCCAACCCAGAGCTGGCAACTCTATAAAACAGACCAGTGGTCCATCTAGGCTAACATCTTGTCTCACACACTAGCCAGCCAGTTCCTCTGGAGGGCCAACAACAGGGCGTAGAGCAGAGACCTTCCCCTGATGTTGCCTCCTGGCTCTGGGATTCAGAGGCTGACTGCCTCTGGAGGTCCCTTTAGTCACCATGGCCAGTAGCCACTAATAGACCCATTCTCAATGAATCTGTCGAATCCCTTTTTAAAGCTCTCTGTGCCTGTGGCCATCACTACATCCTCTGGCAGCGAATTCCACATCTGAATCACTCTAGGTCCTTTTGTCTGTACTTAATGCAGTGTCCATCAGCTTCACCAGATGCCCTTGAGTTCTTGTATTTTGGGAGAGGGAGAAAAAGTTCTCTTTGTCAACTCTCCATCCTGTGTATAATGTCATAAATCTCTATCATGTCCAGTGTTCCCTCAGAGCTGAGTTAGTGTGAGCTAGCTCACAGTTTTTAGCCTCCGGCTCACACATTGTTTGTCTTAGCTCGGGAAGGATGGCTCCAAAGCAGTGTTCCCTCTAAGCTGAGTTAGTGTGAGCTAGCTCACAGTTTTTTTAGCCTCTGGCTCACACATTTTTGTCTTAGCTCAGGAAGGAAGGCTCCAGAGCAAACTAGTTGATGCAGCAGCCAAATTGCTCGCTCACAACTTTAATGCCACTAGCTCACAAAGTAGAATTTTTGCTCACAGGAATCCACAGCTTAGAGGGAGCATTGCTCCCGAGCAAACTAATTTATGCAGTAGCCAAATCGCTCGCTCACAACTTTAATGCCAGCAGCTCACAAAGTTGAATTTTTGCTCACAAGACTCCACAGATTAGAGGGGGCATTGCTCCTGTCCCCTCCTTAGTTGTCTCTTTTCTAAACTGGTAAGTCCCAGACTAGGGGAGTACAAAAAACCAGTATTTTGGGGGGTTGGGTATATTGAACCCTTAAAGTAGCAGTATTTTCCGATATTCCCGAATCCCAGTACCACTATGGTATCAGGACCAATGTTCCCTCTAAGCTGTGGAGACTTGTGAGCAAAAATTCTACTTTGTGAGCTACTGGCATTAAACTTCTGAGCGAGCAATTTGGCTGCTGCATTAAATCAGTGTGCTCTGGAGCCATCCTTCCTGAGCTGAGAAAAAAAATCTGTGAGCCAGAGGCTAAAAAACTGTGAGCTAGCTCACACTAACTCAGCTTAGAGGGAACACTGATCAGGACTGAGGAAATATTCAGGAAACCTGAATTTTTTCGATTCCTTTATACTCTATGGGTACCATATCAATTTAAACTGAGCTGCAAGATGAGCCCACCAGTCATACAGTATAGTTGAATATACCTGAATAAAAGCCGGAAAAATCCAGCTTTTATTCGGGCTCAGCTATACTGGTAGCCGGTCAGATTATCTGATCTGTATTTGTTTTAAATAATACCCCAAAAATACTGGTAACAAAATCACTTTCTTATATTCAGATTCTGAAATGGCACACAAGAGGCTTTTGAAAGTTCAAAATAAACAAAATGTTTTATTTAACTTTGAGGAGAGAAGGACACGTGGAATCAAGGGTAGGATGTGTGAGGTGAACCAATAATAAAAACGAAGGTAATTTTGTAATCACATTAAATCCAGGTAATATGTTGCCAACAAGTAAATGTTTTTGCTTTTCAACAAGGTCTTTGAAACACTGAGAAGAGAGGCTTTCTTTTCAGTTTTTACTTTAACACTCAAGCATAGGTTTCTGAGTTTCACCTATACTTCATGTTTAGAAATCAGGAATGTACAACCAAATTCCCAGAATCCTTCTATGTATACAGACCAAAGAAGAGAAGAGATTGGATTTATACCCCACCCTTCACTACCCAAATGAGTCTCAGAGCGACTTACAAACTCCTTTCCCTTCCCCTCCCCACAACAGACACCCTGTGAGGTAGGTGGGGCTGAGAGAGCTCTGACAGAAACTGCTCTTTTTCAAGAACAGCTGTGCCAGAACTATGGCTTACCCAAGGTCATCCAGCAGGTGCAAGTGGAGGAGAGGGGAATCAAACCTGGTTCTCCCAGATAAGAGTCTGCACACTTAACCACTACACCAAACTGGCTCCAAAGCTATGTCCCCTTTCACTGTTCACTCTTCACTAGAAGCTCTGTCCTTTTTGGCTTGAGTGGGGATCTTCTTTGATCCTCTCCTCTTTGCCTCCTTCCCAGTCCTCCGTCAGTGCTAAACTGTGTCTTCTTCAACAGTCAGTTCCCAACTGTCAGTTCCTAACTGACACTCTCCACAGAATTCCATTTAAGCAGCCTGTCACTCAAAGGTTCTCAGACTCTGTGAGGTATTAACCCTTGACAGTCCATCACAAAGGGCATATTTGAAATGCTGTCAGCTTGTTAAATATTCTCTGTGGGATCTCTGCCCATCTGCTTGCTGAAATGGGCCCTTGAGTTGCTGCTACGATTCCCTTTGTGCCCACAGAAGGCTGTATTGAGAGCTCCATGATGCTCCCTGCTGACTTCACTGCCCATATTTCCTCATGCATTCAACACATGGTATGAATAAATGCCCTCCGCCCAAGAATTCACCCCAATATTCCAGTCGTGATTACACTGTATGTGTTCAGAAACCCAGCTGAAGACTCGTAGCCTGCAGAAAGGTGGGGGTTGGGTGAAAGGGCTATCCAGCAGCCCACCAAGCACAGAGAGTACTCAAGCTCTTGGTTATGCTGCTGCCTCAGGGAAAAGGACAATGACCTACCACCCCACCCCCTGCTAGATGGTGACACCCAAAAGGACGGAGAGAGCAGTGAAAGTACTAGACCGTGTCCTCTTCCTTTTGAGGCAGGAGGATCAAAATTACCCCAAAGTGGGATGGACTCCCCAGGGTACATTATAAATTCTCTGGAGGCAGAGAAGATGCTCTCTTTCTCATGATCTTCCTTTTTATTTTCCATCCGGAGCAGCTCCTTGGATTGGGACAAAGCCACGGAGGACTAAGCTTTCACCCGCTCCGTCTTGTCCACATGGCCAGGGGTGATGAGGAGACGTCCCAGCCATGAGAACTAAGGTAATGCTGAACCTCAAACTACTGCAATTAATACTAGGCAGGGCTATTTTGGGGCAGGAACGCACAGGAACGGAGTTCCGGCTGGCTTCAGAGTTGGCCACGCCTACTACAGCCAAAACTTCTGCGTGTGTGGCTACAGAGGGAAGGCCTGGAGAGCGACCCCCCCAGTGACTCTGAGGCGGGGGGGGTGGGGGGGGGGGCCCGGGAGGGTTCATTTAAATGCCTCCCCATGCCTTCCCCAGCCTGTCCAAGGGCTGGCTTGCCCGGGCTCCCCACCTGGGGTGGGTCCCGGGACAAGCCAAGGGAAGGCAGTTTAAACTGCCTCCCCTCCCCTCCACTGGCCGCTTGCCCGGGCTCTCCGCAGCCATGGGGCGCTTGGGCAAGCTAAGGAAAGGCAATTTAAACTGCCTTCCCTTCAAGGAGGGGCTTGCCAAGGGAAGGCAGTTTAAACTGCCGCCCCGCCCCTCCAAGGGCTGGCTTGCCCGGGCAAACTAAGGGAAGGCACGGGGTGTGGCCTAATATGCCAATGAGCTGCACTGTCAGGGATGTGGCCTAATATGCTAATGAGTTTCTGCTGTTGGGTGTGGCCTGTTTTGCTAATGAGTTCCTGCTGGGCTTTTTGTACAAAAAAAGCCCTGATACTAGCATGTCCTATTTAAACATCATTTAGGATAAGTACTGAGTGTGGGGAAAGTGTATTTTCATTTTTGTTGCCTTGCTCAGCCTGAATGTTTGAACAGAACACGCGTTGTCTTTTTAATTCATTTATTAAACTTCCTTACTCTTTGAATGTTCTAAGTGTGATTTCTGGAAAGTCTGCATGCCTATTTGGTCTTGCTAGGAATTCCAGGGCCTCTCTGCAGGGGAAGGCAGTGGCAAATCACCTCTGATAGTCTCTTGCCTTGAAAACCCTACAGGGTCACACATGAACACATGAAACTGCCTTACACTGAATCAGACCCTCGGTCCATCAACGTCAGTCTTGGCTACTCAGACTGGCAGCTGTTCTCCAGGGTCCCAAGCAGAGGTCTTTCCCATCACCTACTGCCCGATCTCTTCACTGGAGATACTGGGGATTGAACCTGAAGCCTTCTACATGCCAAGCAGGCGCTCTGCCACTGAGCCACAGCCCCTCCCATAAGTTGGCTGGAGATGGACAACACTTTACACACACGCACACAGGGCTATTTTTGGGCAGGAACGCACAGGAACGGAGTTCCGGCTGGCTCCCAAGTTGTCCACGCCCAGCAAGAACTCATTAGCATAACAGGCCACACCCAACAGCAGAAACTCATTGGGATTGGCTACATTAGGGGTGTGTTGCCTAACACGCAAAGGAGTTCCTGCTACAAAAAAGCCCTGGGTTTTGACAACAAACAAGGTAAACAGAATAACAAGCAAAAGGTGGGTGTGGCTGGATAACCACACTTCTAGTAACGTGTGGGTGTGGCCTAATGTGCTAATGAGCTGTGCTGTCAGGGGTGTGGCCCAATATGCTAATGAGTTCCTCCTGTTGGGTGTGGCCTATTATGCTAATGAGTTCCTGCTGGGCTTTTTCTACAAAAAGAGCCCTGCACGCACACACATCTGAAATGTGATAATCGAGGGGGCAGCAGTTAAGCTCGCCACCCCTGGGCCGTAATAGCTCAAAATCACAATGTTGCTGCAACAGATTGTCCCTGTGGTAGCTTGCAGGAGCAAAGTGAGCAGACAGAACAACTGGGTGGAGCCTTGAAATGATGACGCTAGTACAGAGTGCTAGAAGTACATTTAGCAAGAGGTACATTTAGCAAGAGATACTTTGGGCGATTCTGCACTGGCTTTTCCCTCCGTTGTTTTACGAAACCCACCTTGGAACAGAAATTCCTTTCTGCATTGCATGCTGCTTTCACTTTCTTCGATCGTTGGATTTTATGGTACCTTCTGCATAGATTTATGGCCATTCAGGGATGACGTTGTAGTCAGTATGGCGTTTCCCTGGGATATCTGAATGTGGTTTTGAGCTGAACTTTTTCCTCCCAGTTGAGAAAATGTGGAGCGAATGCCAGATGCAGAACCAGCCTCTGAGTTGCTGGTGGCATCTGAAGTGACCTGGGCCCCAGTCACACAGGCCGGATATCGCGGGGGGGGGAGGTCATGTAACAGGATCACATTAGATCATTGGTAGCCAGTGCAGCAGCATCGTTGCAAGTGGCAAGAGTTTTGTGGTGATGCTGGGCTCATAGCCCATGAGGGCTGTGGAATCTCAAGTGTGGCCCCCCATCTGTGGATATCTAAATCCATGGTTGGGGACCATACATACCCAAAATAGGTGTTTCTGAAAACTTGGGGGACCCCTTGGGTTTGCAGAAAAATACATCTTTAAAAAAAATACATTGGGGGTTTAATTCCCCTATATTGGCACAGCCCAGGAGCATGCTGGGCCCAGTGGCAACAGGGCAGCACAGCCCAAGAGCTGTGGCAGGCTCAGCAGCAGTTGCAGTGCCGCCTGGGAGCCATGGCAGGCCCAGTGAGAAAGGGGCGGGGGGGGGGGGGGGGGGGGGGGGTTGCTTGTCTGTTCCTTCGCATGCACGAATCACAAACGTTAACCCACAAACCCCTGTCTGTAGTCCCACTGCTTGAAGTCCACAGGGGAATCATGATGTGGTGAGAACCAGAGGCGTGTGGGGGGGGGCGGGATGCATAAATGGTGCTGAGATATCACTGTGTGCCGAGCAGCTGTAGTGTGCGGGAGGGGGGGGGTCGGGTCTACTCTGTCAGATCCTCTCTGTCAATTTCATCTATATTGCTGTTAAAAATGTGCTTGGAGAGGCGGCGGCACCCACCCACCTTCCCACTTGACACTTCCTAAGCATACTACTCTCACACTTCTCACTGGAAGGAAAAGGAACATCCATTTTTGGATTGTGGCCTGAGGTGAAGGATGCTGGTATCTGTTGCACCGAGCGTGCCTCTACAACACAGCACAGACAACCTTGGTGTCTGTGCAAGCCCTTGAAAGGTCCCTCTGGGAGTTATGTAAACTAAGTTCCCCTCCACTAGCCCGAGGAGCTGCGGTGGCTCAAGTGGTTAAGACGCTGAACTGCAGGCTGTGGAAGGTCGGTAGTTCAGCAGTTCGAGACCCGAGTGTGCCGCAAGACGGAGTGAGCTCCCATCTCTAGTTCCAGCTCCTGCCAACCTAGCAGTTCGAAAGCAAGAAATTGCACGTAGATAAATAGGGACCACTTCGGTGGGAAGGGAACAGCGTTCCGTGCGCCTTGGTGTTTAGTCATCCCGGCCACATGACCACGGAAACGTCTTCAGATAGCACTGGCTCTTCGGCTTTGAAACGGAGATGAGCACCGCAACCCTTGAGTCGGACTCGACTGGCTTTCGAGCAAGGGAACCTTTACCGTTACCTTTTACCAGTATCCCATGTTGCTACGCTTCCAGGTGGAATATATGAAGCTGCCGCCCACTGAACCAAATCCTTGGTCCATCAAGGTCAGTATCACCCACTCAGACTGACAGCAGCTCTCCATAGCCTCAGGTAGAGGTATTTCAAATCACCTGCTGCCTCTGTTTTTTGCTGTTTAACTCGAGATGCTGGGGCTTGAACCGGGGACGTTCTGCATTTCAAGCAGATGCTCTGCCACTGAAAAAAAAAAAAGCTCTCCTTTTCTCTCTTTCTCACAATACAAGAACTCCTGGGCACTCCATGAAATTGCTGAGCAGTCGGGTTAGAACGGATAAAAGGAAGTACTTCTTCACCCAACACATGGGATTCACTGCCACAGGAAGTGGTGGTGGCTACAAGCATGGACGGCTTCAAAGGGGAATTAGATAAGCCTATGGAGCAGAGGTCCATCAGTGGCTATGAGCCACAAGGTATAGATAGGGGCTCTGAGGCAAGTGATGCTCTGTCTTCTTGGTGCTTGGGGGGGGCGTCAACAGTGGGAGGGCTTCTAGTGTCCTGGCCCCACTGGTGGACCTCCGGATGGCACCTGGTATTTCTGGCCACTGTGTGATACAGAGTGTTGGACTGGATGGGCCTTTGGCCTGATCGAACATTGGCATCTCTTATGTTCTTATGTTCTTATGTCCCATGTTCCCCACCCCCTCACTCATGCTTGGTGAAAAACCCCTTCAGTTTCCCCCATCAGTAGGAAGACTGCAGGTGTGCTTTGCCAGGAAGGTCCAGGCCCTCTGGGAAGCAGTTCAGGCGCGACACCTATGCAGCCTGCAGGTTACCTAGACCCCCCCACCTCTGCCACCATCAAAGCTGTGTGCAGAACAGCTAGTCATTTGTTTTGCCATTCAGAACTCTCTCTCCTTTGTTTCGTAAAATGGTGGTTTGTTGTAAACAGTTTCCCTTCTTCCCCCTTTTATAAAGCGTTGAATGGAGAGCCCGCTCAGTGTAGTGGTTAAGAACGGTGGACTCTAAGCCTGGAGAGCCGGTAAACTTTTGATTCCCCACTCCTCCACATGGAGCCAGCTGGGTGACCTTGGGTCAGTCACAGTTCTCTCAGAACTCTCTCAGCTCCACTTACCCCACAGGGTGTCTGTTGTGAGGAGAGGAAAGGAAGATGATTGTAAGCTGCTCCAAGACTCCTTTGGGTAGTGAAGGGTATAAAACCAACTACTCCTCCTCCTTTTCTTTACTTATTTGTTTTGGATTATCATAGGATTTTTGAGGTAAAAGGTGATCAGGAGCGGTTTACTATAGCCTTCTTCTGGACAGTACTAACCAGTGTTCCCTCTAAGCTGAGTTAGTGTGAGCTAGCTCACAGTTTTGTTAGCCTCCGGCTCACACATTTCTGTCTTAGCTCAGGAAGGAGGGCTCCACAGCAAACTAATTTATGCAGTAGCCAAATGGCTCGCTCACAACTTTAATGCCAGTAGCTCACAAAGTAGAATTTTTGCTCACAGGACTCCACAGCTTAGAGGGAACATTGGTACTAACCAGGGTTAGTTGAAAGTGGTACTGCTGTGGCCTACTGCAGATCCTCTGCCAGTGTCCCCTTCCACTGTGGCTGCTTCCCAGTAGCTCCCCTTCAAGGATTCCCCCGCTCCCATCCCCATTGGACCTGTCCGTTCTCTTCTGCTGATGTGGCCACTGATCCCTGAAGGGGGTGGATGCTGTCAAGATTCTTGGTACTGGTCCACAGAGCTCAATTTAAAAACAACCACCACCACCACCTTGGGGGGTTCTGGTATCTGCCACCAGCCCCTTGGACTACCCACGCAGTGGGGCAAACGTCTAACCTTACTGGGATTAATCAAGGAAGCCAGCCCTGCAAGGTAGACCACTTGCAGAATGAGTTTCCACAACAATGAACCTGCTAGGTGGACTCTTAAGGTCTAAGATGCTGAACTAGGACTGAGGTACCTGAAGCACAAAACACACCAAGGATAATCAAAGGATATTTATTAAAGGCTGTTAACAAAAGGACATTTTGGAGGTCATTAGATCATAGGGTCACCCTAAATTGGAAGCACCTTGACAGCACTTAACACACAAACCTCCAAAGGAGGTTTAGAAAACTTATTGAGGGCCAAAAGTTAAAAACATAAGTAAGTGTACAAAACAGTGCTTATTACAAAGACATATAAAAACCTAGTAGGGGCCCAAATAAAGCCTCATGAAATGTTCCAAGTTACAAATACACACAAAAAAGACAGTATATGACTTGACGCGTTTCGGCTCACAAGAGCCTTCTTCAGAGGTCAAATAGTGCAAAATACAACAAGCAACAGAGTCCCTGTGACACATGTAAGGCAATAAACAATAAACAAAATAGGACCAAAATTGGAAGGTTCCAATATAGAATTGAATGACACATCAAAGATGTTCTATTTGGGGCCACAAATATATCTGGCTTTGTGTCAGAAGTAGTTGTATATGTTACATATTGATGGCACATTATCCTTGACAAGGCAATTTTACTTGCACTCTTAGGACCTAAACTGGAAGGTACATATTAGTTCCAGTATAATTGCCTTACATGTGTTACAGGGACTCTGTTGCTATCTGTTGTTTTTTTTCCGGGGAGCACTTCACACACACACACACACACACACACACACACACACACACACACACACAGAGTTTCTTTGAAAAGTTCATTTTTAAAAATAAATTGTCATCAATAGATACATATTTCAGAAGGGTTTAAAATTATAAGTGTTTTGAAAAATAGTTTTGTTTTAAATGTATTACAGAAAGGAATCTGCCTTTGCATACTTATTTAAAGGAAGGTGGCTGGGGAGGAGGTACCAGTGGGTGAGCAACAAACAAGATTTTACCTTTCTACATGCGGGTGTGTTACTTCAAGTGAACAGGAAACCCATAATCCTCCCAGGATGCAAAGGGCATGCTGTCCCTGGGCAAGGTTGGGAGGACAGACTTTCACCCTGCTGCTGCTGCTGAAGACAGACCTCCTCCACCAGTCTTTCCAGACTCTGCATTGTGAATTCCATGATTCCGTTAAGGGCACCTTCCCGTCACCTCTTGCCCCTTCACACTGCCCACACACATTTCAGCCAGGATCTCCGTGTGCTGCCTGTGATACTCCAACCATTTCCTCTCCCAGGCAGAGTGGAGTGATTTCAGTTTGCCATCTGGAGTTTTAACGTTGTTTATTGGTACTGTTGTATTTGAATGGTAGAATTTTTGTTTTTATTTACTGTTGTACATGGACCAGAGCTCTGCAGTAGCAGGGATGGGCAATTCAAAAATCTAAATAATAAATAAATAAATAACAATCCTGCTCCTTGCACTCTGTGTGCTGGACTGCTCTGTCTTCTACTCTGCCACATTGTAGGGAGCACATGCATTTACCATGGCAGCAGGGGGGAAATAAAATAAAACAATGGTAGTTGGAGTGACAGTGTGACATCACTTCCGGGGAAACCTAAGAACGACTGAAAACTCTATGGCTTTACCCAGTCTCCTGCTGGCAACTGCATTGGCCAGGAATGTGGCTGTGGAGAGCTCTGCCTAGGTTTGCCATTTGCCTACCCACAGTAGGTAAGCCCCCGCCCTCAGATCTAGTCCCCTGGCCCCAAGAAGGTGAGAAGCAGGAGAAACAATGACCAGAAAATGGCCTCCATAGTGATGCTCAAGGAATTTCCCCATGTCTCTATGTTCTTGACCAAAGAGATATGGGGATGTTCCTAGAGCATCACCCAGACATGACATCACATCGTTCCCAAGCTTTAACCTCCTTAGGCACCACCACATCAAAATCTCCCAACAGAGGCAGAGCGGGCAACCCTAGCCCCGCCGGATAGGGCTCTGATTGCACACCTGCAGATGGTAAAAGAGAGTAGGAACACTGTGTAGGGCAGGAAGCAGAATTAATGAAAGACACGGTGGCCTCCAGTCTGTGATTCCCTTGCCCCCACCACCCCACAGTGAAAGGCGCATGCCTTCTCTTCCACCCACCTGTTGGAGTTGTGAGGGTTCTAGCACATCCCTCCTTGTCCCCAGATGTATAAGATGGAACAAGACACGTCACATGACGGAATGAGACAAGTCACATGCTCCAGGAAGAATAAGATGAAAGCGCCAGGGCATTGCTGGGACTGAGGCACGGGGGAGGCAGAGCAACAAATGGGGGGGACTTTCTCCCTCCCATGAAGCCAGCCCAAGATGGTGTTGTGCCCTCGATACTTCCCTCTGCTTTGCATGCCTATAGCCAGCAATAATATAGTGCCTTGGGCTTCTGGAAGCACACAGCACCCCAAACCTTGAGGCTCATTGAGTGAAGACTGATGATGTCATGGTTGGGTCTTGGGGAGAAGCCTCATGCTGCCACATGGTATAGTTGTATAGTACCTCTATGCACCTCCAGCTACATACCACATTTTATCCATGTGAAGTCACAAGTGAAGTTTCACCATGGAGTTTCCAGTGATTCCTAGAGAGGTTTTGCCACAGAGTTTTTGACTATGCCTGGAGAGGCATGATGTCATTTCTGCGGTTTCTCCAGAACTGCCATTGCTTGGCAGTTCCCTTCATGTCCTGTTCCCCCCCAGGACTCCCGCCTGCTGCCAGCCCTGGTTGGCAACCCTACTCCTATAGAGGATAGACTGGGGCTGATTTCACACAAGGAGCTGCGCCGCCGTCACGCCTCCCTTTGCCCCGTTTCCATTGGTCAATTTCCCACTTGAAGCCGCGCGGCCGCATTTTGACCCGTGGCTTTGCCCAATTTTCCCCGCGGTTTCGTGATCCTGTTTTTTGAGGATCACGAAACCGTGGGAAAAATCAGGCAAAGCCGCAGGTCAAAATGTGGCCACGCGGCTTCGAGTGGGAAATTGACCAATGGAAACGGGGCAAAGGGAGGCGTGACGGCGGCACAGCTCCTTGTGCGAAATCAGTCGTCAACTAGACTAAAGAAATCTGGATTCCAGGGGAGATAGTCAAGAGCAAGTCACTCTTTTGCAACCAGCTCAAGGGTATCTGAGGAGGAGCAAAACTCATGTTTGCTACCATGCAGGAAGGTTAGACTACACAAGTAGTAACCAGGGCCAGGGCCTTCTCGGTGGTGGCTCTATTCTGGTGGAATGAGCTCCTGGAAGAGATCAGGGCCCTGTTCCGCAGTTCCTGCAAGATGGAGCTCTTCCACCAGGCATTTGACTAAGGAGCCGCATCATACACCGAGGAGTGTCCCTGTGCCCTGGCTTTACCACCTTTGCCAGCCTGTGTCTCGGTCTTACCATCACTATCTTCAGCCTGTACGTGCCACATAACTGAATTGGTGTGAAGTTGTGGGAATTATACTGTCACCTAAGTCATATTATAAATAACCTTTGCTCCTGTTTACTCGATAATGTTCCAGCGTTTTAGTTGTGTTTTAAATTATTCTTCCTGCCAACCTAGTAGTTCGAAAGCAAGAAATTGCAAGTAGATAAATAGGTACCACTTCGGTGGGAAGGGAACAGTGTTCTGTGCGCCTTGGTGTTTAGTCATGCTGGCCACATGTCTTCAGACAGCGCTGGCTCTTCGGCTTTGAAACGGAGATGAGCCGTTATGCTTGAAGCCGTTATGCTTAAATCCTGGTGAACTCTAGATGAACTCTAGAGTCGGACTCGACTGGCTTTCAAGCAAGGGAACTTTTACCTTTTTTAAATTATTGGTATTTTATGATATGTAGGTTTTAATTGTGTTTTTATTAAATATTTGTAAGCCACCCTGAGCCCGCCTTGGCGGGGAGGGCAGGGTATAAATTAAATCAATAAAATCAATCAATAAAATCAATCAATAAATGTTACTTTAATCTTTTTTGATCACGTAATCCAATATGACAGACATGTCGTGTTGGGCACTAGTAGCTAGAATTCTGTCACCTTACAAGGGCTGCTTAAAAGGCCTGGTGGCTTGCTGCTACTGCTGTTTTCTGCGTTTTAGATACTGTGACCTTGTTTCATTTTAATTCAACTTAAATTGCCCATAAAAATTGTAAACGGCTGTTGGAGACTTTTGGCTGGAGCGTTTGCTCAGATATAAACCAAGGTTGTCTACCTTCTTTTCCAAACCGGCCCACCCTGGAGGTTGGTGACCCTAAGTACACAAGTGGACTAAATCATTTACTGGACATGGAGTCCCACTGGGATTGGTGTTACTCATTAAGAGAGGTCTGTTTAGGAATATTGGGGAGCAGTCGCTGGCAGCTGGCTTTTGACTGACAAGATCCTAGAAGGTACCTTTGTAGACCAGAACTAGACTTACACTGGTTTCAGCAAATACTTATGATGTGTTGAACAAGGAGTCTCAGATCAGAATAGTTTCGGAGCTGAACAGAGTAGAGAAGCCTTGAAACAGAGTAACCTTGACGTAAGTCAAAAGAGAGAAGAAATATGTAGCTGCATGTCGGGCCTCGTGTCTGAATAACAGCGAGACTGGCCTCATCAAGGATAGAAAAGAAAGTTGTGGCATATGGTGGCCAACAGATATGTCTATGAATATGAAATTTGGAATAATTTTATCTAATATTCATTGTTGTGATTAAAAGAATGTGTTAATAATGCATATGATCCAGGGCTCTTTTTGTAGCAGGCATATTAGGTGACACACCCTACTGTAGCCAATCCTCCAAGAGCTTACAGAGCTCTTCTTACAGGGGCTACTGTAAGCTCTTGGAGGATTGGTTATATTAGGGGTGTGTCGCCTGATATGCAAAGGAGTTCCTGCTACAAAAAGACCCCTGCATATATCTAAGTGGATATATAGTTTTGGAGGCTTTTTGAAATCTGTAAAATGGTTAATTAGCCAAGAAGGGGAGCCCAATTAAAGAGAAAGAGATAATAATGCATATTTATAGGCGAGCTCTGAATTGGCAGTTAGTTTTGTCACAAACAAAGCTCCTTGCTTTGTGTATCTATCACTAGTGAGACACATACTGAGCTCTTGTTAAAGCTCTCTTTCTTCTGTGATTATGTATGTAGAATTATCTGTTGTTTTTATATTGTCTGGTGTCGATCAATGTTAAAATGGTCATGGATGCATCTTAATAAAGGATAAAATGGAAGCAATTTTTCTAATCGCATTTATTTGTGTATTGCATTCACAGTGAACCAGATACACTGTCAGCAGTACCTCTTGCCAGGAGATTAATAATCTGATGTTGTAAAGATAACGAGAAACCCACAGGATGGGGGTGGTGGGGCTACCATATCCAGGTTGGGAAATGCCTGGAGATTTGGGGATGGAGTCTGGGGAGGACAGGGACCTCAGTGGGGGACAATGCCATAGAGTCCACACTCCAAAGCAGCCATTTTCTCCAAGGGAACTGATCTCTGTAGTCTGGGGATGAGCTGTAATTCCGGGGATCCCCAGATCCAGCCTGGAGGCTGGCATCCCTACCATAGCTTCTTATGGTCAAAACATGAGGGTCAAACCTGGCAAGAGTCATCCAAAATGCCAGGCTGTTCAATATTTATGTAAGACTGATAAAAGAGATCAGCCATCAAGGTGGGTATCATCAATATGCTCCTGATACCACCAAGGCTCTATATTTCATTATCTAAGGCCCCGGTCACACGGCCAGATATCGCGGCGGGGAGGCGTGGCTAATTGCCCGCCCTGGCGCAGTTTGATCCGTGATTACACGATCAGACGCGCCAGTGGCACACCACGGGTCCTTCCCTCGGCGCCGGCAGGTAAACGAGGGTGGTGATCACACGACGATCCTGCAGCGCGGCAAAGGAGCAGCGCGGCGCGATCACACCAGCAATGGCTAGGCGCCGCTGCCGTGGCAAACGGGGTCATTTGTTTTCTTTTAAGCCGAAGGACGGAGGAGTGGAACATTTGGTTTCGCGTTCAACGGCATGCGCGATTCTGCACAGCAACGGAACTTTCTCATTCCTCTTCGTGCGCATGCGCCGTTGGGTGCTTGTGTGCATCCTGTGGAGACTTGGGGGGGGGGACCTTTTTGCAACAGGACATGGGCGGGCGCCGGATGCCACGAGCTACCACCGGAAACGTGATCTGACGCCTGCCCTTGCCCCGCGGTTTCTGTAAATGAGTATCTCGGAGGTACTAGTTTTTTACGGCGCATCTTCAGCGGGAAGCCTCGGGTTAGCCACGGGAGCTCTACGCTTCCCAGATGTTGCGGTGTGATCGCGCCCGGAAAATCCGCCTATCTTCCATCTCTGTAGCGTGGCTAATGCTCTGTGTGACCGCAGCCTAAGCTCTGCTGATGCCTTTTGGCTGTGGTCAATTGTCTGGGGGGAACAAGCTAAAGTGAAATCCAGACAAGATGGAGGAGATGTCAGTCAGCGAGGGTGACACCTGGGAGGGTGTTATGCTCCCACTTTCAATGGAGTGAGCTTCTCATTATCCAGTGTAGGAGAGTTTTGCCTGCTTCAAGCACAACACCATTCGTAACAGGTAGTTCATATATCCCCAGTGCCGCTAGCCTTCCAACTGTCATCCCTTTCATCTTGTCTGGATTCAGATTCAGCCACTTCACCCTCATCCCACTGACTGAGGCTTCCAAGCACTGGTCCAGGACAGATACTGCAGACCGCAGCTGCCCTGCCAGAGACTTGCATGTTCCACCCCAGAGGGCCGCACATCTCTCCCCACTAAACTTTACACAAACCTCAAGCCACATTCCAGCCTTTGGCACTAGCCAGAGGTGTTCCTGTCTGACAAAAAGAAACAAAAGAAAAGGAAGGAGGCAAGCCCCCAACTAAAATTGTGTTGTTGTTTTTAAGTGAATGTGGAAACCAACACCCTTTTTGTACATTTTATTAGAGGGTCTTTCAAAAAAGCAAGAAGATGGAGGAATGCCAGACAGTTTTGTAGCGGCTGCACTAATGGCGACCTTCCCAGACCACTCATAATGACATATTGGAATCATTAGAGGACATCCGGCATTGGCCTGAAAGGCACGGCGCCGTGCGTGCGGCGGAGGAAGGCTGTCCATCTTTTTCTTACACCCCAGTCCCCCGGAACATCTTTCTCCACTGTCCATGTTTCAACCGTCATGAATCAGCCACGTTCTGCAGAGCATTGGCAGTGACCTATTTCTCACTGCAGCCCGTCTGCTGCTGTGAAAGAGCCTCACAGGAAACAGTTCAGGAAACCCCATCTGCAAAGAAGAAGAGCATCTTGACAGACCTCATCCCTTGCACACAATTCTGATGATTCAGAACTCGCATCTTCTCCCCTGCCTCCATCCCTCCAAAGATTTTGTACCAAAGCATATCCAAATTTGGGGTGGCTCTGAAGCTTTCTGGAAACCAGTGAGAAGCAACGGCCAACCTAAGGACTTCCCTGCTACACCCAGTGGGAGGACTCTGATTTTGCTTGTCGTTTGATATTCAGTGCTCCAGGGTCACCTGTTGTGCGTAGCCTTGTAGGTCACATGTGTAGGATGTAAGTGTCCAAGGCAGACACTGAGACAAAGTTTATGCCAAGGGTCCCCCACACCAACACCTTACCTGGTTCCCACCAAGTATTCTCAGAAATTGGGTGGGGCCGAGTGGAGCACTCGTCCGGCACAGTACTTATTGGCCACTGAAGATCTGAATGGCTGCACAGATCAAAACAACATTGCTTTGGTGGAAGCTGCCACCACTGTCATTTGTTTTAGTCTGTCTCTCGTTCCTTTTTCCTGGTGTATTGTTTAAATTCTTCTTCTCTGCACTTCGGACTTTCTCTGGGCGGGGGCGTGTGTGGCTCCGCCTCCTGTGGCAGCCACTCGGGTTCATTCTGCCTTCCGCCGCAGCCATTTTGTGGTTGCACCCACCACCCCGCGTCAGAATTCCAAAGGCTCAGAAAGGTTGGGGACCCCTGTTCTGTGCATGACATCTGAATCATTACTACATGTGTTTGTGAGGGGTAGGAAGGGGGAAAGAGCCTAATGGTGTCCAGGAGAGGCGATGAGCTTTTTACCAGCCTTAGTAAGCTCAACATGAAAACCTCTAATGGAGATAGCTGGAAAGGTACTTGCCATTAGGCAAATTTACCATGCTGCCAATAGCATTGCTGAGTCCAGCTAAGCACAGGTGGTAAACAGCATTTACAAGATGCATCACATGCCTTGAAGGAGGTTTGCACTCAGTGGCTAGCCGAGGAACACCTGCGAGAAACATGCAGATAAATGAGTCACCAACTCCAGACAGTAGCCAAATTCAGCATCTGTTATGGCACATAAATGCTTGTGCCGGATTCCTTCGCCATCAGCCCTGATGCAGTATTGAGAGACTATTTACTTCTAAATCATTTGTCTTGTACTTACATTGATGGGAATACTCTTCCAAAAATTCTTGAGGTATGTGAATCATTAGCAGATGTACCAATATGTCTTTCACAGCTTTCCTTGCCACTTTGCATTCGTCATTTCTAAATATGAAAGGTGCGCTAGTGGAAATGTCTAATCCTTTCCCTGAACTTGGCAAGCACACAATGAACTATGTTATCAAAGCATGCCGTGTCGTTTTGAATGTTTGCTTGAAGGTACAACTTTCTGCCCATTATGTGGATGGTAAAATTTGATTGCTGGTAAACAAAATCTTGACATTTATTCAGTATAACTCTGGCTAGATCCTTATCTTGTGCATGGCTTTCAACATCTAAGTCTCCATTGTCATCTTCCAAAAATCAAACAGATCAAAGGGACACCCATTTGGGCTTGTTCTTCATTCCTGTCGCTGTGCCCCTTTACGCTGGCTGTTGCTTTCAAACTTTCTTCAGTCTTAAGTGTAAAAGCTTTGAGTGCCCCAAAACTTTTCTCTTAATGGCTTCCTTGCTGTTTGGATGTAATGTTGCAACTACTTGTACAGCTTTACCAGCTATGACTGTTCAGAAGGTAAGGAGTGGACGATTTGCCCTTCTTTGCCTCTGAATCTGAATGGCTGCCTTGCAGCAAGTCTGAAATTCTCAGTCCATCATGTGGTCAGAAGGCAATAATCGCCTCCATCTTTTACTGAACTCCAGCGTCATTCAGGATGTAGTTCAAACTGTACCCACTTAGTGCAGGTAAAACAGCATCTAGCTCATCAGTCACTTGAGAGTATAGTGGTTAAGAGCAGTGGACTTTAATCTGGAGAGCCAGGTTTGATTCCCCACTCCTCCACATGGAGCCTGCTGGGTGACCTTGGGCCAGTCCCAGTTCTCTCAGAACCCTCCCATCCCCACCTGCCTCACAAGGCGCCTGTTGAGGGGAGAGGAAGGCAAGGCAATTGTAAGCCACTTTGAGACTCCCTGGGTAGAGAAAAGTGGGGTGTTAGAAGAAGAAAAAGAGAAGAAGAAGAGATTGGATTTATATCCCGCTCTTCACCCGGAGTCTCAGAGTGGCTTACATTCTCCTTTCCCTTCCCCTCCCCACAACAGACATCCTGTGAGGGAGGCGGGGCTGAGAGAGCTCTTCTGAGAACTGCCCTTGAGAGAACAGCTCTGAGAGAGCCATAACTGACCCCAGGTGGGGGAGTGGGGAATCAAACCCGGTTCTCCCAGTTTAGAGTCCGCGCTCTTCACCACGACGCCAAACTGGCTCTCATAAAAACCAACATTCTCTTCTTGATGCCCTGCTCCTCTCTTCAGAAGAATACTTTGCACAACCTCCACAACAACCAGCAACAGGAGACTGGTTGCCTATTTCTGCCTCCTGTCTGCATTGAAAATGGCAAAATCCTTAGCAGCTACTAGAGTTCTGACACCAACTCTTGTTGTTTTTGTTCAGTCGCACAGTCGAGTCCGACTCTTCGTGACCCCATGGACCAGATCACGCCAGGCCTTCTGGTCTTCCGCCGTCCTCTGAAGTTTCCTCAACTTCATGTTTGTTGCATCTATGACACTGTCTAACCATCTCATCCTTTGCCGTCCCCGTCTTCTTTGACCTTCAGTCTTTCCCAGCATCAGGGTCTTCTTCTCCAGTGAGTGCTCCCTTCTCATTGGGTGGCCAAAGTATTTGAGCTTTAGTTTCATTATCTGGCCTTCCAGGGAACAGTCAGGGTGGATTTCTTTTAGGATTGACTGATTTGATCTTCTTGCAGTCCAAGGGACTCTCAAGAGTCTTCTCCAGCACCATAGTTCAAAAGAATCTATTCTTCGGCACTCGGCCTTCCTTATAGTCCAACTCTCGCAGCCATACATGACTACTGGGAATACCATTGCTTTGACCATGCAGACTTTTTTGGCAGGGTGATGTCTCTACTTTTTATCATGCTGTTGAGGTTCGCCATCGCTTTCCTCCCAAGGAGCAGGGGTCTTTTAATTTCATGGCTGCTGTCACAGTCTGCACTGACACCAACTCAGCCACACAACAATGTGTTCTTCTCTGCCCGCTTGTAAGCTGCATTGGTTGATTCAAATGAAAACACTTGATTCTGTCTCTTCGTATTATTAGAATGTTTCTGGCAGAACGTTTGCATCATTCAGTGAAACACTTTGGGAATCTTACAATGCGGGATCACCACAAAACGATAGCCTGTCAAGATCAGGGCCACAAGAAGCAACTGAATCCAGCATCTGACTTACTCTGAACAGACTCCCTCATTTGCCCGTACTGTTCCAGCAGGTGTTCGTTAGGGAATCGTTAATTGTTAATCAACTTTGACACATGCGATGCATCTTGTAGATTCGGAGTCCTACTTCCCACGCTTCATTGATGCCATCAGTTCCATTGCTTAAGGGCGACCAGGGCAAGCCGCCTATCGGCATTCTCCATCAGGGGTTTTCCTACTGAGGTAATGTGAAACAGAGCAGGCCAATTCTACACATCTTTTTGGTATCCAGTAATGAGGAAAGTTCTGAAGTTGTGGTAGCCCTAACCTTTGAATCCCACAGGCTCCAGGGCTCTTTTTGTAGAAAAAGCCCAGCAGGAACTCATTAGCATAATAAGCCACACCCAACACCAGAAACTCATTAGCATATTAGGCCACACCCCTGCCAGCACAGCTCATTAGCACATTAGGACACACCCTCATGTTACCAGAAGTGTGGTCATCCAGCCACACCCACCTTTTGCTTGTTATTCTGTTTACCTTGTTTGTTGTCAAAACCCAGGGCCTTTTTTTGGAGCAGGAACTCCTTTGCATGTTAGGCCACACACCCCAATGTAGCCAATCCTAATGGATTTCTGCTGTTGGGTGTGGCCTATTATGCTAATGAGTTCCTGCTGGGCGTGGCCAACTTGGGAGCCAGCCGGAACTCCGTTCCTGTGCGTTCCTGCCCAAAAATAGCCCTGCACAGGACCAATGCTCCCTCTAAGCGGTGGAGTCTTGTGAGCAAAAATTCTACTTTGTGAGCTACTGGCATTACAGTTGTGAGCGAGTTATGGCTGCTGCATCAGTTAGTTTGCTCTGGAGCCCTCCTTCCTGAGCTAAATCAAAACTGTGTGAGCCAGAGGCTAAAAAGCTGTGAGCTAGCTCACACCAACTCAGATTAGAGGGAACTCTGCACAGGACTACCACGGCCTGAATGCTTCAGTTTTTCTCCTCCTTTCATACAGTATTGGCTTACTCACTGAAATTAACTTTACAGCCTTAGTGGAGGCTGCCGTATTGGCCAGTGCATTAACTGAAGGCAGCCATCTTAGACTCCACACTCTGACTGCCGGATCGGCAACATCCCTCGTCTGCTGCTTACGGCTAGTGTCGAGTCCAGGAGGAGCACCTTAGAAACCAGCAGGATTTTCAGGGTGTGAGCTTTCAAGACGCAAAGCTCCCTGCGCCAGATACGCTCGAAAGCTTTTTTGAGAACTGCGTGTGAGAGAGCAGCTCTGAAAGAACATGTGACTGACCCAAGGTCACACCAGCAGCTGCATATTGTTGTCTCCGCAGTGCTACCGGACTCGAATCTAGCTGTTCCACTGCAGACCAAGATGGCTGCCCTCTGAAAACACATTGGCTGCACGCGGCTGACCAATCAGAGAAAGCTGTATGCCAAATGTTTAACTTGCCACTAGAGACAACATTGTTTATTGCAAGAGTAGAGCTGCGGTGGCTCAAGTGGTTAAGATGCTGAACTGCAGGCTGTGGAAGGTCGGTAGTTCAGCAGTTCGAGACCCAGGTTGCCGCATGACGGAGTGAGCTCCCGTCTCTAGTTCCAGCTCCTGCCAACCTAGCAGTTCGAAAGCAAGAAATTGCAAGTAGATAAATAGGTACCCCTTCAGTGGGAAGGGAACAGCGTTCTGTGCGCCTTGGTGTTTAGTCATGCTGGCCACATGACCATGGAAACGTCTTCGGACAGCGCTGGCTCTTCGGCTTGGAAACAGAGATGAGCACCGCAACCCTAGAGTCGGATTCGACTGGCTTTCGAGCAAGGGAACCTTTACCTTTTAGAGTGTGGATGGGCTGTGTGTGTGTGTGGGGAGGTCTTATTGATTAGGGGGGAGCTTTGTGCTGTCCAACATGGGGGCAAATTCCAAAAGGCCCACGCAATGTGATGAACTTCAAGCAGCCTGGGTTGGGGTGGGGAGGGCTGGGGGGGGGAATGCCACTGCCACTCTTCCTTCACTCTTCCAGTCTTTTCTCCTTTTTCTACAGCGTGCAAGCAGGATAGAAGGAGACAGAAGAAGAGATTGGATTTATACCCCGCCCTTCACTACCCGAATGAGTCTCAGAGCGGCTGACAATCTCCTTTCCCTCCCCCTCCCCACAACAGACACTCTGTGAGCAGGGGCAGATTAACCATGAAGCAGACTAAGCATGTGCTTAGGACACCAGGGCCAAAGGGGGCACTACAAAGTTGGGAAAAGGGCGAAAAGCTTAGTTTGTACAGGATATTGTGTTATCCTATGAATACATGTTTGTATTGCTGCAACCTGCATTGTCGATCTGGTCAGACAGGTCAACAACTAAAATGGACTGGGGGTCAGGAAAGGAGGGGGGCACCAAGATGGGTCAGTGTTTAGGGCACCAGCGAGCCTTAATCCGCCCCTGCCTGTGAGGGAGGTGGGGCTGAGAGAGCTCTTTGGAGGACTGCTCTTGAGAGAACAGCTCTGAGAGAACTTGTGACTGAACCAAGGTCACACCAGCAGCTGCATGAGGAGTGGGGAATCAAACCCGGTTCTCCCAGATCAGAGTCCGCGCTCCTAACCACGACACCAAACCAGCTCACTCCTTCAGAGGTTATGGTATTCAGGGGCTGGTACGAAGGGCTGCAGGGCTGGGGATCTAGCCATTTGTCCCCACTCCTCATTCTCCTTGATTCAGACGGCAATGGGAACAAAAGCTGGACTCCCTGGGCTCCCCACTCTCCTCCTGTCATACCTATGTGTAGTTGCCAGGGGGTGGCAAAAGAAAGACTGCCTTGACTGAGGCCACCACTGTGCCGCCTGTAGTGTATTCAAAGCTGCCTTGAATGCATGACATGTTGTGAAACATCTAACTGAACTGTCATGTTAAGCTTCGTCCTGGGCTAGGATCCAAATCCATCCAATAGTATTGCTAGCCCAGGAAATAACCAGCCAATCACTGCAAGCAAGCTCCCTGAGCGGGAACTAATGTGATTGGACCTTATCTCGGCAACCTCATAGGTTGATACGTGTACAGTGGGTGTGGCTACATTAGCCGGGAATGTTTAAAAGCAGGACAGCTGCAATGTAAAGGCTGTTCTGGCTATCAGATATTGATCCGTGTTGGAGTTGGGTTCGAGTTGAAGAATAAAGTTGTGTTCTTGCTGAATCACTCTCCGACTGCTTTGTTAAGCGAGCGACTTAACACTGCCAATCTGGAGTCTGAACCTGTCCAAGCGCTGGACAGGCGGCAACAGCCGCAAGGACAAAGAGTGCCATCATGCGCACGTTTACTCAGGAGCAGGGGTCATTTCGTAGAAAAAGAGGTGCAGGAGCTAATTAGCATGGCTTATTTGCATATGTCACACCCCCTGACATCACCGGAAGTGTGTCAGAAGGCAACACCCACTGATCAGGCTCCACTGAACTGTTTTGGATTGCTAGCTATTTTGGGGGGGGGGAACGCTCAGATCTGCCCTCACAGAGGAGGGAGAGCTTGTACCTGAAAGCAGGCCAGGGGGGTGGGGGGGGGCTCTACAACTTACCTGGCTGCTTCTTGCTCCTTGTGGCCTGACTGAGGGCTGCTGGGAGCAAGGGGTGGGGCTTGTAGCATGTGCCCGCCCCCTGGGCTCCTTACTGCCGGAGCTCCGCTCCTGTGCGCTCCCGCAGGAAATGACCCCTGCCCAGGAGTAAGTCCCAATGTATTAAATGGAGTTTACTTCCAGGTAAATGCACACAGACTGCAATTCTCTGCAATTTCCTCTCCCAATAAGAAGGTATCGGTCCATAGTATGCCAGAGAAAGCAGTGAAACCCCCTTTACCCACAGTCATATTTGGATGCCTCCAGAGCACCTGCCCAAAAGATGGCCATTCGAGAGTGCCATCTATTTATATACACTATCAGAATGCTTGCTGTGACAATGATCAGAGAAGAGAGCAAAGGAAGGCTCTACCTCTTTCGAGGGCCGCTGGGGACGTGTTCAGGGTGTTCAGAATGGACAGCAACACATGGCATTCCCCCTCCCACCTCAGACTCCCTCTCAGTGGCATTTGGGCCATACGGGCCAGAAGGAGATTGAAACATACTGTTGCCACCAGGGCTATTTTTGGGCAGGAACGCACAGGAACGGAGTTCTGGCTGGCTCCCAAGTTGGCCATGCCCAGCAGGAACTCATTAGCATAATAGGCCACACCCAACAGCAGACACTCATTAGGATTGGGTACATTAGGGGTGTGTGGCCTAACATGCAAAGGAGTTCCTGCTACAAAAAAAGCCCTAGGTTTTGACAACAAACAAGGTAAACAGAATAAGAAGCAAAAGGTGGGTGTGGCTGGATGACCATACTTCTGTTAAGGTGGGGTGTGGCCTAATATGCTAATGAGCTATGCTGTCAGGGGTGTGGCTGGATATGCTAATAAGTTTCTGTTGTTGGGTGTGGCCTATTATGCTAATGAGTTCCTGCTGGGCTTTTTCTACCAAAAAAGCCCTGTGTATATTAATTGGTCCCATTTCGGACTGCTGGCCGCTCCGCAGTCAGGGGAGAGGAAGGCAAAGCAGATATGAGAAGCAACTGGAGCGGAAAGGGATGGAAACCGTTGCTGTCCTCAGCCAAAGGCCTGGTGGAACATGGCTTGCAAAAGCCCATTTGGGCAGCGGAATGAAAGGTGCAGCTACAATACCTGATTCCCAGGAACTTCGGCTGCTCCCCCGGAGCACATGTGGTGCTCTCCTTCTTCAGGCTGTCCATGTGGGCCAGGGAGATGACTGTGGCCGACACGTACCAGGGCAAGCCCATGACTGAGGTGAGAATCATCAGAAGGGAGACGCAGAAGAAATCCAGGTGAAATCCTGCCCCTTTCTGCAATCAGAAAGGGGGTGCGTCCTAATGTGGTAATGAGCTGTGCTGTCAGGGGTGTGGACTAATATGCTAATGAGTTCCTGCTGTTTGGTGTGGCCTATTATGCTAATGAGTTCCTGCTGGGCTTTTTCTACAAAAAGAGCCCTGGTTGCCACTAAACACTGTGCTACTTCCTCCACAAAAGTGGGCGGCAGTGCGCATTCCCTTATGTGTACTTGGGTCACCACTGGGAGGACAGAGGTTAAATCTGTTCCTGAAGAACCAAGTTTGGGGGGGGGGCAGGTTTCCCCCCCCCCAAAAAAGTTTTTAAATCTTAGCTGTTTGCTGGAGCTAAGCCACACATAGCTAACACCGCTCTTATCCACTCTTTCACCAGCACAGCCTTACTCTGAGTTCCATTCTCTAGTGATGCTGGAGTGTGACAACAGGATGTTCAACGGCATCTCTTTTTTTGCAATTAAATAAGAGGAGAACCTGTGGGAGCCATTGGCCAATCAAATAAGCTGCCTGGGATGGTTGTATAAGAGCCTTCCATTGCAGGCTGTGTGAAGAGGATGCATAAGGCCTCTTATGCACGCAGAGCTTACTGCGGAGAATCCAAGCAGTCACGCCTTTTAGCCCGACTTCAGATTCTGTGCCGGCAGTACACACCATTCTTTTCCTCGTGTGTATTTATTCTGCAGCCCAGCTACTGTGCTGCCTTCTCTTGCCGCCCAGATGAAATCGGGCGGTGGGAGAGGGCAGCCCAGCTGGGACCACTGGCCAGGAGTCTCATATTGCTAGGCTCATAGTTCTTGTAAAAAAAAACCCCCCGCTTAAATGAAAAACAATGAGGGACACACTGATGAATGGTGGAAGGTGCATAGAGAACGAGCTCGATGTGGGCAGGGAGCGACCTTCGAGTGCCAACAAAGGGGTGGGGTAAGAAATCCAAGGGAATCTGTACACTTCGGCTTGAAAGTGAAACAAGGGGGAAATTGACACAAAACCACTCTCAGAAAACGCGGGGAAACCGTGACCAGAAAGTGAACTCAGTGCGGAACCAAAAAGAAAACCTAATGGACATTCACGATGAAAGCAAGTCTCTCCCAGCCGTCTATGACATGCAGTGGGCCTTTGCTGTATGCAGGATCTTGGACCCATGGCTTCTGACAGCCATCACAGGGTCTCCAAAGATTCCTTCTGGGCCACGCCACCCTGAACCAACCCAAACATCAAATGGAAACAAACTGTATGATTTGCCTGGATTGGATTTGTTGGGCCCCGGGTCCCAAGAATATTGTCTTCCTGGTTTCCTCCACCCCTTGCTGGCCCAGCTGTAACCCTTGAGGTTCCCTTCTCATGTCTTGGTTCATTTCACTCCTGAGCTCCTAACATGGTCATATGAAGCTGCCTTGTACCGAATCAGACCCTTGGTCCATCACGGTCAGTACTGTCTACTCAGACTGGTAGCAGCTCTCCAGGGTCTCAGGCAGAGGTCTATCCCATCATCTCCTATCTGGTCCTTTTAACTGAAGAAACCAGGGATTGAACCTGGAACCTTCCACATGCCAAGCCTATGCTCTGCCACTGAGCCACAGCCCCTCCCCACACAAAATAAACATCCTTACACATAGCTCAGGTTCATCTTCAGTCTTGTCCACTGGAGTTTCTCGGTCCCTCTAATTCACGGAGATGTTGATTTCTGGTCCTTTCTCTTGGTACATACGTTCAGACTGAAAATGAGCAGAGGCCGAGGAAGGAGTTATTAAAAAACCCCAAAGAAAACAACATGCACGTTGTTGTGTCTACGTTGTCCTTTCTTCCTGCCACTGAAAACCTGCTTCAACGGAGTGTGAAGGAAGACTGGGGAAGGTTTTCTGAGCTTAGAGAATGACTCTTTATCTGGGAACAGTCTCCAATTGAAGGTTTTGGAAAGAACCATCTGCTTTTCCCTGTTGAGATGTGACTCTGGAGCACGTCCATGTACGTGCATGCACACTAGTCCTCATTCTTCTGGAGGCCAGGCTGACAAATCCTATGAAAGGAGTGCAGCTCCCAAGGCCAAAACTGGGACGAGGCAGCAAGAGGGTTGCCAGTGGCAGTCCTGGGCTAGTCCAAGAGCAAAGAGCTAGAGGCACCAGAGTAAGTAAGGGATTGGAGGAGAGGAGAGGAGGAGATTGGATTTATACCCCGCCCTTCACTTGGAGTCTCAGAGCATCTTACAAACTCCTCTCCCTTCCCCTCCCCACAACAGGCACCCTGTGAGGTGGGTGGGGCTGAGAGAACTCTGACACAAACTGCTCTTTTTCAAGGACAGCTGTGCCAGAGCTTGTGACTGACCCAAGGTCACCCAGCAGCTGCATTGTGAAGGAGTGGGGAATCAAACCCGGTTCTCCCAGATTAGAGTCCGCACACTTCACCACTACACCAAACTGGCATTGTTGGAGCATAAGCAGCAGCCTACTGGAGACCTGTGTGTGTGTGTAAAAGAATGCACATGGGCACAGTAGGGTTCCCAACTCCGGCCTGGAAAATTCCTGGAGATTCCAGGGTAAGCCTGGGGAGGGCGACGTTTGGAGACAGGATGGAGCTCAGTGGGGATGTGAATGCAGTCTACTCTCCAAAGCAGGGGACCGGATCTCTGCGGTCTGCAGACCGCTTGTTATTCCGGGGGATCTCCAGACCCCACTCGGGGGATGGAAACTTAGTTTGCACACCTACGCCTACATGCTTTTTATTCCTGGTACCAGTGTTCCCTCTAAGCTGAGTTAGTGTGAGCCAGCTCACAGTTTTTTAGCCTCCAGCTCACACATTTTTGCCTTGGCTCAGGAAGGGATGGCTCCAGAGCAAACTGATTTGTGCAGTAGCCACATTGCTTGCTCACAATAATGCCAGGAGCTCACAAAGTAGAATTTTTGCTCACAAGCAGAGGTCATTTCGGGGGGGATCGCGGGGGATCACAGTTCCCCCGGGAGAGGTACAGGGGGGGCACATGACAAAGCCCCGCCCCCTGCTTTCGGCCGCCCCGCTTCTGGCCCTCATTCAGCCAGGAGGAGGCAGGAGAAGAGGGAGGGTAAGTTGCTTCCTCCCTGCCTCTCCCCACCCCTGCCTGCCTGGGGGCAGGGAGGGCCTTGGTGGGGCTTCCTTGCACTCCCGCCAGCCTTGCAGGTCCACCGCCGGGCCCCTCATGGGGCTCGGCAGTGGAGCTGCAAGGCCGGCACCGGCGGCCAGGACCATTGGGGGCGGGGTGTGTGGCCCTATGACACACTTCCGGTGATGTCAGCGTGTGTGGCATATGCCAATGAGTTATGCTAATGAGTTCCCCTACCTCTTTTTCTACGAAATGACCCCTGCTCACAAGACTCCACAGCTTAGAGGGAACATTGCCTGGTACCTCATCCCTTTGGAGATTACATGCCCAAATTCTGGGAAAGGACAGCCTTTCGGGGGCGGGGGGTGTTCTGCCCAGCTACGTATAAGGTGCTTTAGATACTCGGGGACCACTGGGAACTCCTTTTAAATCAATGGGAAACTGAAATAGGCAGCAGCGGACAAAATCCGGAAAGGACAAGTACCTGTAGCTGGATCCACGAGACATGTCAAAACAAAGTTTGAGTTAGGGTTGCCAAACCCCCCAGTTTGCCAGGGGTCCCCCATTTTTTGGGGGGGGTTCTACCCGCCGCCGGCCAGAAGCCCCACCCCCAACACCCACAGCCACCCATCTCTCTCCCTTTAAGTGTGTGGAGCCCATGTTTCCTCCCAAGCCTATGTTTCCTCCCAAGCCCGGAGTGCCAGCTTCGTGCTCTTAAAAGGGCAACGTGGCTGCTCTTAAAGGGGAAACGCCGGCTTCTGCATTTAAAAGGGAATTGTCGGCTCCTTTAAGTGCAGGGAACTGCCGTTTCTGGAGATCTGGCGCACGGGCGGGTGGGGGACGTCCCCAACGTGACGTCATCACGTCGGGGATGCCCCGCCCCCTCCAGGAACGCCCCCAAAGTCCCCTGCTGGGGGTGGAAGATGGACTTGGCAACCCTAGTTTGAGTCCAGTGGCACCTTTCAGGTCAACAAAGATTTGTTAAGAGTGTAAGCTTTCTGAAGAAGCGTGCATGTACACAGAAGCCTATTCAAGCTTTGTTCTGCTGCTTCAGACCAACATGGCTACCCCACCTGAACACATTTGTCAGGTAAGACTTTGAGGGGCATTGGACACCTGAAGCTGGACTCCCCACCGTCTTAGCTGAAGTACGGTAGCAGCCCCATCCAGGGTCTTCCAGATCTACTACCATCCACAGGGCTCAGTGGCCCCCATCCCACATAGGCCTTGAAAAAGGGAGCCCTTCCCCCTGACCATTTCTTCCTTCCCTGCTGACCCACACAGAAGGGGGGTGGAATACACTGCTGACCCCATCCGCTTTGCCCCGAGAACTCAACCGTGCTCACTTCCTCACTGTCGCTCTCGTCCAGGTCTTGCTTCCTCTTCAGTTCTTCCTCTTCCTCTTTCCTGTCCTTTTCGGGGATGATGTCATCCAGCCAGGCCAGATCATGGAGGGAGAAGATGCATTCCATTGCCTTCCGGATGCCCACGAGAGCCAGCAGCTACAAGGCCAAAATATTACCACGCAAAGGGAGGGTGAGGATGGTTTATTTACATGGCATCAACAGACATGGCGCTTTACAGAGCACCTAGGAGATTACAGTGCGGGGGGGGGCAAGACAACGGGGGGCGGAGAAAATAGAGCAGTGGTGGCGAACCACTGGCACGGGTGCCAGAGGTGGCACTCAGAGCCCTCTCTGTGGGCACGCGTGCCATCGCCCCAGCCAGGCCCAGACCGTCATTAAAGTGTCGAATTCTCTGCCAAATAATTTTAAGTAAATGAAAGCATTTGGGATTGCTTTCCTTACTTTGTTTGGATCATCTTAAGTTAACGTATGAGTTGTTTTTTCTAAAGTAAAACCTCAGTATTCTGGTTCAATTGCCGTGTTGGCACTTTGTGATAAATAAGTGGGTTTTGGGTTGCAGTTTGGGCACTCGGTCTCTAAAAGGTTCGCCATCACTGGAATTAAGGAAAGGGAGAGAGCAGAGAGATACCAAGGGCAGGAGGTGGGCCTTAAAAAGGCATGGGTTTTTTTTGGGGGGGGGGCCACTGTTATGTATTGGGATTGAATAATTCATGATTGAATCAGAGACTGGCTGAGCTTGGAGCAAAAGAACAACAGCCTGCCAGGATTCTGAAAGTAACCAATCTAGTAGTAATGTTATGTAAATAGCCTATCACTGGGAAAGGGGTGTGTTTGGGTGAGGCAATTGCATGCTATTTAACAGAGCTGAGGCTCAGGAGTCTTGTCTTGTGCTTGCTGAAATCACTAATAAGGTAGAACTGATCATCAGGCTTGTGGTCTGTTCATCCATGGAACCCACTATTTAACATTCCCCCTAAATACACTTGCCCCACCTGCAGGAACCCCAGGGAGCCTCTATTTGCCCCATTAGGGAAACTGATGGCTGAGCTCAGTCTACTGGCCAAGTAGCCACGACAGTTCAGTTTGTGGAACTCCCAGCTGCTTTAGAAGGTGGTTTTTAGCCATGCATGGCCCCAGTTCAGATAAGTGCTGTGCAGGGAGAGGAGAGGCGATCTAATCCTTCCACCCCTGCATGGTTTCACCCAGAGGTCATTTCGGGGGGGATCGCGGGGGATCGCAGTTCCCCCGGGTGAGGTACGGGGGGGCGGGGCACATGATGAAGCCCCACCCTCCGCTTCCGGCCGCCCTGCTTCCGGCCCTCATTCAGCCAGGAGGAGGCAGGAGAAGAGGGAGGGTAAGTTGCTTCCTCCCTGCCTCTCCCCACCCCTGCCTGCCTGGGGCCAGGGAGGGCCTTCGCGGGGCTTCCTTGCACTCCTGCCGGCCTTGCAGGTCCACCGCTGGGCCCCTCATGGGGCTCGGCAGTGGAGCTGCAAGGCCGGCGGCGGCGGCCGGGACCGTTAGGGGCGGGGTGTGTGGCCTTATGACACACGTCTGGTGATGTCAGGGGGTGTGGCCTTATGACACACGTCTGCTGATGTCAGGGTGTGTGGCATATGCTAATGAGTTATGCTAATGAGTTCCCCTAGCTCTTTTTCTACGAAACGACCCCTGGTTTCACCTATCAAAGTCACACATACTTAGGGTTGCCAGGTCGGGGTTGGAAAATACCTGGAGACTTTGGGGGTGGATCCAAGAGAAGGCGGGGTTTGGGGAGGGGAGGGGCCTCAGCATGGTACCGTGCCACAGAGTCCACCCCTCAAAGCAGCCATTTCCTCCAGGGGAGCGGCTCTCTGTCAACTGGAGATCAGTTCTAAAAGTGGGAGATCTCCAGGCCCCTCCTGGAGGATGGCAACCCCCCACACTCCTATCATTAACCCTGGAAGGAGGGAAAGGCCTGCACATTGGACTATCTTTTTTCCTTATGAAGCCAGAGGGAACACTTCTGATAGGGAAAAACTATGCAGGAGTCCAAAGGAGCACGAATTCTCCTCCGAAGCCAAAGTGGGAGGCGGGCGTGTGAAATGTTCAGAATTCCCAGAATTCCATCTGCTTTGATGTTAGGACAGACGGAATCTGAGACAGTGGTAAGAGGGAGGTCCCCAATGTGGTGCCCACGGGCACCACACCGCCTGCCAACACCTTTCCTGGCATCCACCAAGTGTTTTTTTAAAAAATGGGTGGGGCCAGGTGGGGCTTTTGCCCAGCAGGGCTTCTCATTGGCCACTGGAGTTCTGATTGGCTGTGCAGATTTTTTTTTTAAATGCTGCTTTAGCAGCAGCTGCCACCACAGCACGAGGATCTTCATTGTGTGACGAGGGATACCAGACCCCAGGTGGGGGCCGGGGATCCCCTGATTTTGTGAGCTCTTGCCAGAGGGCCGGTGGAAGAAAGCCCCACCCCAAGCCCCGCCCCCCAGCCCGACTGCTGGCGGCCACCCCTCTCCTTCCCCTCCTGCGAGATTTAAAGGGCACTCCATTTAGCAGGAACACATGACCCACCGATCAGCTGCAAGGCCCTTTAAATCTTGCAGGAGGGGAGGGGGAGGGGCAGCGCCTGTCCGAACTCCAAGTGGCAAATTCACTGCTGGAGTTCAGGTGCACTTGGGGCCCCCCCACTTCTTGCAAATAGCATTTAAAGGGTCCCTTTGGTGAATTTGCCACTTGAAGTTTAGGCATGCAGGGTGCTGGTCCCCAACATGATGACATCACTTCTGTGTGATGTCATCGCACATTGGGGATGTCCCCTCCCCCTGCAGGAACGCCCCTCCCCCCCAAGCCCCCTGCCAGCGATGAGGAAGGACCTGGCAACCCTATGTGTGACTTAAGGTAAGCTGTGGCAGCCATACTGTGGATGGCTCTGCCTCCTGCAGCCAGCACCCATTTTGTGCAGCCAGCAGCCATTTTGTGGCTGCACTCACCCTGCTTTGTCAGAATTCCAAAGAGGATTCCAAAAGGTTAGGGACCCCTGTGGTCAGATATTCAGTTGAATATTAGACAGGCAGCTGGAGATGTGGGGCTGGGCAAAGGGACAGCAGTGCAGGCCAGAGGGGTGGAGCTAGATCTGGTTGGTGCAGAAGCATTTTTGAAAGCCCCACGAGCAGGGGTCATTTCCTGCAGGAGCGCACAGGAGCGGAGCTCCGGCAGTAAAGAGCCCAGTGGGCGGGCACATGCAACAAGCCCCAACCCCTGCTCCCAGCAGCCCTCGGTCAGAGCAAGAAGCAGCCAGATAAGTTGCAGAGGCCCCAGGTCCAAAACAGTCCAGTGGCAGCTTTAAGACCAAGTTTTATTCAGGTACAAGCTCTCCCTTCTCTGCGAGGACAGATCTGCACGTTCCCCTCCCCGCCCCATTGCTAGCAATCCAAAACAATCCAGTGGAGCCTGAGCGGTGGGTGTTGCCTTCTGACACACTTCCAGTGATGTCAGGGGGTGTGGCGTATGCAAATGAGTTATGCTAATGAGTTATGCTAATGAGTTATGCTAATGAGCTCCTGCACCTCTTTTTCTACGAAATGACCCCTGCCCACGAGGATCTGATGAGCCCCCCCCCCCCGGCAACCAGGAACAGAATGCTGAGGAGGGGGGAAGGTTGAGGAGCAGCTCCCCCAGTGGGAGCAAGGATGGACTGGATGGACCATTGGCCTGATCCAACATTGGCTTCTCTTATTTATTTATTTTCTAGGAGTAAGGCCCATTGTGGTTCCCAGCAGCCAGCAGTTCAGCCTGGCCCAGAAAGAGGCAACATCTTGGGGAGAGGCCTATATAGACTTGGCTGTGTTAAGGCCTGCCTTGAATTATTGCAGGTAAATGACCAATGTAATTATTAGAGATTCTTTCAAACAAAGGTGAAGTTACATCCTGGGAAGTTACTAAATGTTGGTTTGGGACTATTAAGATACTTAATAGTAATTTCATGTGATTGTGAAACTATGTAATTTTATAGTTACTGATCCTTTTAAACATCTTCCTTAGTATTCTGTTTGCTAAAGCAGCCAGCAGTTCAGTCTGGCCCAGAAAGAGACAACATCTTGGGGAGAGGCCTATATAGACTTTGCTGTGTTAAGGCCTTCCTTGAATTATTGCAGGTAAGTCCTGGAGTCAGCTGAGAAGAGCTGCAGCATCCCAAGTACAGCTTGGAAACCTCATATGCTGTTCCAGTATCTGTGAGCTTACAACATATGGACCTATAATATATGTATTATTTATGTGCTTAGTATTTTTTCTGTTTTGTGCATCCTTGTGGATGCTGAAGATATCTGTACTCAGTAATATCCTGAAGATTCATTGCTATGAAGTAATAGCAACCAACCAGGAGTGAATGAGGATTTATATGAAAACCTCCATGCTTTGTTTATATAAAGAGTTTATTTTAAATGTTAAAGTGCATTGGTTGTATTGCCTCTTTTATGTCTGTGTTTAAGTACATGTGTAGTAACAGCAGTTACATATTCTTAATAACCATAGGTGGGAGTTCCGCTGTCAAAACCGACTGAACCTGCCCACTCTCCCTGCAGATATTAGGACCTTAGTGGGTTACATTAGGACAATCAGGGAAGCTTCCCTCAGTAGCAGACCGGCAAGTAGAGCTGGGGCAGCAGGGACTGTGCAACGAAGTCCCACGTTAGAACGGAACCGAAAATTCAGTGACAACATTCAACATATGCATTATGACTTAAACATTCAAAATCTGGATTCTGAGTGCAAAAATCTGTCACAACGTTTGGGCACAAAATGAAACACTTCACGAATCTTTGCGTGTCATCCGTGAAAGAGTGAATTGTACTGTTCTTATGAGCCAGCAGACTCAATTAAAAGTTTGATGCAGGCGTCCTGGATGTCCAAGAAAAAGCAAACATTGGTTTCTTATTGACGTACCTTAGTGGTGGATATAAAATACTGATGTTAGGTGAGGAATACTCAAAGAATATTTGGTGAATATTTGCTGTGGAAATTAATTTCCACCGTGACATGTACTGCCATGAGAACTGAAGGACTCTTTTTCGAGGAGGCTGGGGGAATTCAGATAGAAAAAGACGTGCCTGAGTTTGGCAAAAAGAGAGTACGAGGAGCCCAGCAAACTGTATCATCATGAGACAACATGGAGATACGACCACTCTCTCACCATCAATGGGAAGATGATGGCAGCCTCGGTTGACTTCAGGATCCACAGAACAGCCAGGCAGAGTATTTGAATGAAAGTGAAGAGATGGACTTTGCGTAACGGGACGTGGCGGAGATAAATGAAGTCAGGCTGATGTTTGGCTGGCATCAGCAGGAGCTGAAGTCTGTCCGTTAACTGGAAAATAGAAAAGGCACATGACGACCTTCCTGTAGCCCCAAATATCTCACAGCAGGAAGCTCCTGTCCTGCAATAGGACAATGTGTAATAGGACAATGTGCAATAGGACAATGTGCAATAACCATCAAACCATAAAACATTATCAGAGAGAGCAATAGGGTTGCCAGGTCTGGGCTGGAAAACACCTGGAGACTTTGGGGGTGGGTCCAGGAGAGGGTGGGATTTGGGGAGGGGAGGGGCCTCAAGCATGGTACAATGCCATAGAGTCCACCCTTCAAAGCAGCCATTTTCCCCAGGGAAACAGATCTCTGTCGGCTGGATATCAGTTGTGAAAGCGGGAGGTCTCCAGGACCCACCTGGAAGCTGGCAACCCTAGAGATCAAGGGGTGTTTGCTGAAGACCACATAAATATGTCCAGGTAAAATACAGCTCTGAAGACACAAAGTAGGGGAGTAAATTTAGGGTGGAGGCTAAAAGGGAGCTTGTGTGCTGCAAGTTTATGTCGTGACTCAGTCATAAACTCACTAGGGCCATTTCCACATGGGTTATGTGGCCCATATTCAGTGCTGTTGGGAAGTGCTTCCCCCCTCCCCGGAGCATCATGGTGCATTCCAAGGGTATCCCTGGATTTTCTCTAATCTTTCTCAAACCTGCTTTGTCCCAAAGTTTTTGGAAAGATCACAGGAAAGCGGGAGATGGTGGACGTGTGTGTGTGAGAGAGAGGAGTTTAGATTTTCCTGCCTGCATGGCAGCCATTTCCCCAGATCCTCTCCGAAAAGTGGCCATAGGAAGGCCTCTACCTGCCCCTCCTCAAACCCCCCGGGTCAACAATATAGGGGGGATAATACTGACATAACCCTACAAGGTTATTGTAACATAATGAACACAAATAATGCTTGTGAAAGATATTCAATGTTTGGAATGCGCCACATGATTAGTATTTTGCCAGCAGCTCCCACATTAAAGGCCCTCTTCTAGGGATTCCTGTGTGTCTGAGAACAGGGACCAGCCACAAGGCTTCCTCCCAGCTTTGCAGGTGCAATGAAGATTTACAGACTAACGGATCAAACACCGGCTCAGCCATCCATCTTCCCTGCCCTTTGTCAATTTTATTTATTTTACGTAATTATTTGCAAGATTTTTACCTCACTTTTCTGCCCCCAAAGGGCCACCAAGGCAGCTAACAAATTAAAACATACAAATTAAAACATTATCTTAAAAGCCATTAAAAACCAACACACAAATACATCATTATTGTAAGTAGGATCCCATTTATGTAATTTCTGTCCTGCTTAATGTGTCATGTGAATACTTATGGTCTGCTTCTGTTTCTTTCTGCTGGTTCCAGGCTTCTAATCTCCTAATGCTTTAGTCACCGAATGTCCCATTTTGTCGATTGTGCTGACTCACTATGTGTAATCCGCCTTGAGTCCGTGTAAGAAAGGCGGACTACAAAGAACGTCAATAAACAAATAGCAAAAAATTAAAACAAGTTAAAACTAAAAGTTTAAAATAAGTACAAAAGATAAAAAACGACAGTTAAAACATTGGGGAGGAAGGCGGGATCACTGAGGGAGTGCCTAACAATGTTCCCTCTAAGCTGAGTTAGTGTGAGCTAGTTCACAGTTTTTCAGCCTCTGGCTTACACATTTTTGTCTCAGCTAGGGTTGCCAAGTGCATCTTCGCCGGGAGCAGGGGGCTCCCGGCCGGCATCCTGTGCGTGCGCCTCACGCGCGTCACCCGGAAGTGACGGGAGGACGCCAGGCACGCTGGGGGCGGGGCCACGGCCATACAAGGGAAAACCATAGAGTTTTTCCTTGTATGACTGTGGCCCCGCCCCCAGCGCACCCACGTCACTTCCTGGTGACGCGCACGCGGGGGTGGGGTTTCCCCCGGGGCCCGATTCCGCGGCGTCGGAAATCGGGCCTCCAAAGCGGGGGTTTACCCGCCCCCCGCCCCCACTTGGCAGCCTTAGTCTCAGCTCAGGAAGGATGGCTCCAGAGCAAACTAACTGATGCAGGGGCCAAATTGATCACTCACAACTCTAATGCCAGCAGGTCACAAAGTAGAATTTTTGCTCACAAGACTCCACAGCTTAGAGGGAGCACCGGTGCCAAGTAGAACAAACAAGATTGGCCGCTGTGGAGCATTCCCTGATTACCGCTAGATTAGGTCACTGCACTGCACTCCACGTCAGGCCGCCCTTGAAAAAAGTGTTTGGAAACTTCAGTCGGTACAGAATGCTGCAACCAGGATGTTGACTGGAGTGGACTGTAGGGACCATGTTTCTCCAGTCTTGGCTCGCCTATGCTGGCTCCCAATCTGCTTCTGGGCACAATTCAAGGTGCTGGGGTTGACCTCAAAGGTTTGGGACCTGGGGTTGCCAGGTCTGGGTTGGAAAATCCCTGGAGACTTTGGGGGTGGATCCAGGAGAGGGTGGGGTTTGGGGAGGGGAGGGGCCGCAGCAGGGTACAATGCCACAGAGTCCGCCCTTCAAAGCAGCCATTTTCTCCAGGGGAGCCTACCTCTGTTAGGTGGAGACCAGTTGTAAAAGCGGGAGATCTCCAGGCCCCACCTGGAGGCTGGCAACCCTATTTGGACCAGCACACCTGAAGGAATGCCTACTCCCTCGTGAACCTGCTTGACTGCTATGGTCAACTACAGGGGCCCTGCTTCAAGTGCCCTCACAAGAGCCCGTTTGGTGTAGTGGCTAAGTGCGCGGACTCTAATCTGGGAGAACCGGGTTTGATTCCCCACTCCTCCACTTGCACCTGGCTGGATGACCTTGGGCAAGCTGTAGTTCTGATAAGAGCTGTCCTTGAGAAAGAGCAGTTTCTGTCAAGAGCTCTCTCAGCCCCACCTACCTCACAGGGTGTCTGTTGTGGGGAGGGGAAGGGAAAGGAGTTTGTAAACCGCTCTGAGACTCCTCTAGGTAGTGAAGGGTGGGGTATAAATCCAATCTCTTCTTCTTCTACTACTACTTTAGGAGATTATGCAGGTGGCAACCTACGAGGGGGCCTTCTCAGTCGTGGCTCCAAAACTCTGGAATTCTCTCCCCTCTGGGAGATTTGTCTGTCCCCACCAATGTTCCCTCTAAGCTGTGGAGTCTTGTGAGCAAAAATTCTACTTTGTGAGCTACTGGCATTAAAGTTGTGAGCGAGCGATTTGGCTACGGCATAAATTAGTTTGCCCTGAAGCCATCCTTCCTGAGCTAAGACAAAAAATGTGTGAGCCGGAGGCTAAAAAACTGTGAGCTAGCTCACACTAACTCAGCTTAGAGGGAACACTGGTCCCCGCCTGTTGCCATCTTCTGCCAGTGGGTGAAGACTTTTTGTTACATTTGGCGTTCCCTCAGTGATCCCTTCTTTCCCGCCCAATGTTTCAACAATTGTTTTTATATCTTTGTATGTATTTTAGCTTTGTTTTTAACCGCTTTAATGATGTGTGTGTGTTTGTGGGGGGGGGGGTAAATTGTTTTAAAATGTGAATTTATCATGTATGGTTTAATTTGTCAGCCCACCTTGGTGGCCCTTGTGAGGGCCGAAAGCCGGGATATAAATTTTGTAAATACATAAATAATTCTCACACACACTTCTAATGCTGGTGCCTTCTGTTTTGCTCGGTAACCACCCTGCTCAGAGGGAGCTGTCTGGCAATCAAGTCAGTAGCACATTCTTTACTGCAGACCTTCAGATGATTCTTCTAGTAATGCTTTACACTCACCTGGATGCTGCTAAGGGCAGACACACCCATGTAGAGAAAAATCCCATATAGCACAGGCATTGGGATAAACTGCGGGAAAGCAAAGGCAAAGCGTCAGTACGGCCAGCACGGGGCTTTCTTTAATTAATTTGTTGATTTACTTCATTGATAACCTGCCTTCCACTCTAAAAGGCATCCAAAGCAGATCTCATCATTCTCCAGTCCTCCATTTTAACCTCACAACCAGTGCTCCCTCTAAGCTGTGGAGTCCTGTGAGCAAAAATTCTACTTTATGAGCTGCTGGCATTAAAGTTGTGAGCGAGCCATTTGGCCGCTGCATACATTAGTTTGCTCAGGGGCCATCCTTCCTGAGCGAAGACAAACAACATGTGTGCCGGAGGCTAAAGAACGGTGAGCTAGCTCACACTCACTCAGCTTAGAGGGAACACTGCTCACAACCACCCCATGAAGTAAGTTAGTCTAAGAGAGTATGACTGGCCCAAAGTCCCTCAGCTGGGTTCCATGGCAGAGGAGGGATTTGAAACTGGGTCACAGTCTGAAAGTCTACCAACTACACGGCTCTTCCATCAGACTTTGCAGTTCCTGTCAGTATTGTCAAGTCACAACCAGCGTTCCCTCTAAGCTGAGTTAGTGTGAGCTAGCTCACAGTTTTTTAGCCTCCGGCTC
The DNA here is from genome assembly GCF_001447785.1 of Gekko japonicus. NCBI lineage: Eukaryota > Metazoa > Chordata > Lepidosauria > Squamata > Gekkonidae > Gekko > Gekko japonicus. The sequence continues at coordinate 422,823 of NW_015173145.1, read as the reverse complement.
ACACATTTTTGTGTTAGCTCAGGAAGGATGGGGCTCCAGAGCAAACTAATTTACGCAGTAACCAAATCGCTCACTCACCACTTTAATGCCAGGAGCTCACCAAGTAGAATTTTTGCTCACAAGACTCCACACCTTAGAGGGAACATTGGTCACAACCAACTTATGGCGACCTTGTAGGATTTTCATGGCACGAGATGTTCAGAGGCGGTTGGCCATTGCCTGCCTCTGTATGGCAAACCTGGACTTCCTCGGTGGTCTCCCATCTACGTACTAACCAGAACCGACCCTGCTTAGCTTCTGAGGTCTGACCAGCTCGGGCAAGCCTGAGCCATCCCAGTCAGGGCTAGGCTGATTAAATGCCAAGGGGTGGGGTGGGGTGGGCTCCTGCTCCTTTAGTCACTGTACATCGACAAGCTGCCTTGCTGATTAGATCCTGCCCTCTCCCCCGGGAAGGACTGCTAACTTTCCAACCACTTTCCATGGCTGTGCCATTCACGGTAGCTGGCAACTCTGCCCTTGGGAAGCATTTTATTCAATGCAGAATAAATCTGTAGCACTTAGCACCGTTAAATGTTTTTGTCACCATAGCAGGGGAACAGTCGTGTAATTCCTACTACCAAACAGCTGTTAAAAGCACAAGGGCAGGTCGGGCCATTGTTTCCCCCTGGCCAGCCGGTGCTCTTCCAGTGGGAGGCATTTTCTTATATGAGAGAAATTAAAACAGCAGCCCTCGAGGATACAGGGAAGGGCATGGCCCAGTCCTGTTTTAGACTTCTGTGCAGGAGAACTGCAACATCACTATACATGGGCGTGATCCCTCACGCACTCTCAGTTAGGGTTGGCAACTCTGAGTTGGGAAATTCCTAGAAATTTGGGGATGGATCCTGAGGAGGGCTGGGTTTAGGGAAGGGAGAGGCCTTAGCAGGGATGTGACACCACAGAACCCATTCTCCAAAGCAGCCACTTTCTCCAGGGGAACTGATCTCTGTCGTCCGGAAATATTGTGATTCCAGGACTGTCATGTATCAAGTCCAGGCAAGTCCAGAGACAAACGTCGAGCTTCGCTCCAAGAGTCAATGGACTATGTGGATCCTAGCCCGCTCCAATCAGGGGGCTAGGTTCCCAGCCGAGAGCCTATGGGACTCTCGGCCACTGTAAATAACCTATAGGGAAGTGGGGGTGTGTGTTTTGGGTGGCGGTTTCTAGGGGGATATAAGCCAGCCTGCGAGCCGGCCAAAGTCGTCTTGTTCCGGATAGAATAAAGTACGCTTTGCTGAAATCACTCTCCGTTTGCGTACTTTTCAAGGACGAAGGAGAAGGAGATTGGATTTATACCCCGCCCTTCACTACCTGAAGGTGTCTCAAAGCGGCTTACAATTTCCTTTCCCTTCCCCACAACAGACACCCTGTGAGGTAAGTGGGGCCGAGAGAGCTCTTTCGAGAACTGCTCCTGAGCTCTGAAAAAAAACTTGTGACTGACCCAAGGTCACACCAGCAGCTGCATGTGGAGGAGTGGGGAATCAAACCTGGTTCTCCCAGATGAGGGTCCACGCTCCTAATCACCACACCAAACTGGCCAGTAGATCTCCAGGCCCCACTTAGAAGTTGGCCACCCTACTCTCAGTCCTTTCCATAAGTTTATTTTGAGCTATACTTTTGGGGCTCTAAGTTCAGACATGCTGTTGGGTCAGCTGAGACCTGGGGCTTCAAGACAATGAACACTTCAAGAAGCACGCCCTGTATTAAGAACTTGCTTATGTTTGCTTATAACTGTGTGCTGTCAAGTTGAAGCCGACTTATGGGGACCACGGGGGTTTTAAGGCAGGAGATGAGTAGAGATTTGCCATAGCTTTCCTCTGCACAGCTACCAAGGTTGCTACGCGGCGGCAGGCAATGGCACACCAGCTCTGAATGTCTCTTGCCTTGAAAACCCTGTGGTCGCCATCAGTTGGCTGCGACCTGATGGCTAAAAAAAAAAAAAGTTTGCTTATGCTACAGCATAGACACTATTAGTTGGGGAAAAGGTTAAACTTGCCCTCTGCCTGTCCCTTTCTGATGATCCATCCTGTCTCCAGGGCCGATATGCAAACATCCCTCCCTCTTAAATCAACACATACCGATTCTGAAAATCTGTCTCACCTTGAGGACAGGTGCCAAGAACACAGACAGACCGGTTAGAAGAAAAACCATCAGCCCCGTCACCCTCTGCTCCCTGCAAACAAGAGCACCTGTGGTTAGACCTTCACGTTGCCCTGGATGTCTTCTGCTGCCTTTCCCACCCAACTACTTGTATGCACAGGTAGCCGGCAGAAGGAAGGCTGAATCCTGGCACCTCTTCTCTTGCAGGCCAAACAATTGTTTAGCTCAGGGGTGTCAAATATGTGGCCCAGGGGCCGGATCAGGCCCCCGGAGGGCTTCCATCAGGCCCACAGTGGAGCTGGCCATCTCCTGCTTCCAGTTCTGCTGTGGCTGCTGCATCATAGCTTGCTTTGCCAGACTCTTTCAATCGCTCAGCCATTTCATGTTTTAACCTGGGTCTTAGACTCAGAACTCTGAGCATGAGATTTCTGTGGTGAATGTCAATAAATCAAAAGTAGGTTTGCAGCTCACAGAGCTAACGTTTTAAGCATGTTTTTATTTTAAGTAAAAAAAAAAACCTTTGTGTTTGTGTCCTTTATAAAGTTTATATCTCTGCTACCTGGCATTACATTTTATGTCACACATGGCCCGGCCCAACAAGGTCTCATTTTATGTTAGATCCGGCCCTCCTAACAAATGAGTTCGACACCCTTGGTCTAGCTGCACAAAGGGGAAAGGTGGCAGACAACATGTATTTATTAATTTATTAAATCTGTTAATCGCCCAATCCTGCTCTGGGCAATGTACATAATTCATAAAAGCATGAAGATAAAACAATTAAAACACTAATAATACATTTCAAACAAGATGGTGTACATTCAGGACTATTTTGGGGCAGGAACGCACAGAAACAGAGTTCTGGCTGGCTCCCAAGTTGGCCATGCCCAGCAGGAACTCATTAGCATAATAGGCCACACCCAACAGCAGACACTCATTAGGATTGGGTACATTAGGGGTGTGTGGCCTAACATGCAAAGGAGTTCCTGCTACAAAAAAAGCCCTAGGTTTTGACAACAAACAAGGTAAACAGAATAAGAAGCAAAAGGTGGGTGTGGCTGGATGACCATACTTCTGTTAAGGTGGGGTGTGGCCTAATATGCTAATGAGCTATGCTGTCAGGGGTGTGGCTGGATATGCTAATAAGTTTCTGTTGTTGGGTGTGGCCTATTATGCTAATGAGTTCCTGCTGGGCTTTTTCTACCAAAAAAGCCCTGTGTATATTAATTGGTCCCATTTCGGACTGCTGGCCGCTCCGCAGTCAGGGGAGAGGAAGGCAAAGCAGATATGAGAAGCAACTGGAGCGGAAAGGGATGGAAACCGCTGCTGTCCTCAGCCAAAGGCCTGGTGGAACATGGCTTGCAAAAGCCCATTTGGGCAGCGGAATGAAAGGTGCGGCTACAATACCTGATTCCCAGGAACTTCGGCTGCTCCCCCGGAGCACATGTGGTGCTCTCCTTCTTCAGGCTGTCCATGTGGGCCAGGGAGATGACTGTGGCCGACACGTACCAGGGCAAGCCCATGACTGAGGTGAGAATCATCAGAAGGGAGACGCAGAAGAAATCCAGGTGAAATCCTGCTCCTTTCTGCAATCAGACACGGTTGTTAATGCTCAGAGAGGCAGGCTGGAGGAAAGAGGATCGAGGCCTGCATTCTGTTTTCCTGCCAGTGCCTGCATCACTCCTTTGATTTATTGGGGGGGGGGGAAATAATATTTCCATAAGTTGTGTCGCTTCTTTAATTCAGTCTACTTGCAGTGGAGTTTCAGCAATGTCATATTCAGGAACATAGAATATCATTTTCAACCGCTTAGTAGCCAAAACCTTCTCTCTTGCACTAGATTGAACTGTTTGCTCCCATCCCTGACACATACTCCAGAAACAGCCTAGTGAACTCCAAGGATTGTCTGTCCCTGTTTGGCCCACACAGCCACCCACCCACCCAAACTTTATGGAGGCAGCTACACTCTGTCTCTGTTTTTCCACAGAGACCTCTCAGAATGGGCTCCTTCCCCATCAGGAGCTCTGTTCAGTAAAGCAATATGAAGAGTCTTTGTCAGTGGCACAAAAGATGGAAAGTGCTGAATTAGAACTCCTCAGGAAATCAAAAACCTGTTATCCTGGCTTAAAAATGGACTTGGGTTTTCTTACCCACAGGGCTATTTTTGGACAGGAACGCACAGGAACGGAGTTCCGGCTGGCTTCCAAGTTGACCACACCCAGAAGGAACTCATTAGCATAACAGGCCACACCCAACAGCAGAAACCCATTAGGATTGGCTACATTCGGGGTGTGTGGCCTAGCATGCAAAGGAGTTCCTGCTACAAAAAAGCCCTGGGTTTTGACAACAAACAAGGTAAACAGAATAAGAAGCAAAAGGTGGGTGTGGCTGGATGGCCACACTTCTGGTAACACGGGGATGTGGCCTAATATGCTAATGAGCTGGGCTGTCATGGGTGTGGCCTAATATGCTAATGAGCTGGGCTGTCATGGGTGTGGCCTAATATGCTAATGAGCTGTGCTGTCATGGGTGTGGCCTATTATGCTAATGAGTTCCTGTTGGGCTTTTTCTACAAAAAAAGCCCTGCTTACCCACTATAACTTCGAAAAACTCAACTGGACCCACTCTTCAAAAACTTTAACAGGCTTTTCTTAACATTCTAGATATCTGTTTCATACTGTATATTACATATCATACTATACTGTACATACACATTGCATATACTTACATATCATACCATAACTTAACGTTATGGATATCGGCATCATGCTATACATTACTTATACTGACGTTCATTAACTTTCTTATGCTTCAGACTGCTTCTTCCTCGATTCATTGCTGCCTATCCTACTTAATTACACTTTTGTTTATCTGCGCCCAGAGAGAGAGAGGCTGGAACCTCTGACATCCCTCATAAACCATCATGTGTAGCAACCTAATCCATTCTAGTCCCTTACACAGAGAAGCACACGTGAAATGTTTATGATAGGAATCACACCACACCTCTCTCTGCCCACAACGCCTCCCTTTCCCTCCTCTCCTTCTGTAATTTTCCCAATTAAAACGTGGAAAATTATTTTCCCTTCATAGCAGCTGAAGAAGGGAGTCCTGACTCCTGAAAGCTCGTCCTGGAATGGATGTTGCTAGCCCCTCAGGCGCCAGGGATTTCTGCTTTTTTTTTGTTACAAAAGACTTTGCCAGCTCAAGCCAGGTTTCTAAATTCTGTTTCCTCCTTGTCCTTCACAAGCTCCTCATTTCTTGGGCCACAGCTGCTGGACTTCACTGCCCCTCACTCTTCTTCCACCCACCAGACTTGCAAATGCCCATTAGCTGCCATTCATCACATTAATAAAATCATGGAGTTAAAATCTATTATCTGTCAAAGGCCACTGCCTAGCATCATCTGTTAGGGCGTGTGCACTGGATAAAAGAAAGGGCCTGCTGAAGGCAGAAAGGTAGAAGGAGAGAGCTGTTCCCAACAGCACTTTTTCCTCCGTGGGATAACATCCTTGGAAAATATCAAAACTATCGGAGATATCTATTAGTATTGCAAAGCTGCAGTCAAGAAAACGTAGAATCACGCACAGCAAACACACTTGAGGCAAGGTGTCATGATCTGGGCTGTGCAAGCAAGGCCTAGCAGGCCCAGGGAGCCTGTGTAGCAGTGGGAGGAGGCTAGACCTACAACTCCCAGAAGCCCCTGAGAGGTTTTGGAGCCAAAATAAGCCAATCACAGAGAAAGGGGACTTATAATAAAATAACTGGTGCAAGAGGAGAAGCTGTTCTTCTTCCCAGGGAACAGGGCCAGAAGGAAGGCTGCTATGGGGAAAAAACCCTCATCCTGAGGGAAGGGTGAGTAGTCTAAGGCCACTTGAGATAGTGAACTAGGGACAGTATATTTAGACACTAGGGCATTTGATTTCTTTTCTTTTCACCCACTTACTGTTATTATTCCTGTACCTTGTTTGTTTGACCTCCTATAAAATAAACCGTTTTCATTGTTCACTCTGCCTGGTCCTCACGCCTATTATTCGGCCAAAAGGAAGGTCTGAAGGTCTTGGGAGGGTGCTCTGGGCCTTCTCAAGGGATCCTAAATCCAGAGTGGTGGCAGGCGACACCCCACCTGATCCGTGACACAAGGTGTGACGGATTGCACAGAAAAGCAGGCTTTTAAGATGCTCCTTGTATCAGAGAGCCAGGGAGTTCATGAGTTAATCTTACCCAGAGAGAAGATATCATGTGATTGGCTGCTCTACTTGCTCTCTGATTGGCCAACATCAGCTGAGAGAGGAAATAAAACAGCTGATCTGGAGGGAAAAGAGGTCTTTCACAAGGTGGTCTTTTGCAATTTGGTCTTTCTCCTTTTTGGTTGTGTGAAAACTAACATTTAGGTCAGTAGTCAGAGGGTTTGGCTTCTGGGGGAAGAGGCATTTGGGAGTCAGTGTCAATAGTCAGAAAAGTACTTCTACAGAAAGAAGAAGAGAAACACCATTGTCTTAGCTATATTAAAATTGCTCTGAGGGAGAACTTTAGGTTTTCAGTCAGGAAAGCTACAGAACACATTATACAGACAAAGGATACTGGAGAAGGATTTGGCAGAAGGTCTAGGCAGTCAGAGTGAACTCCCATACAAGCCAAATAGTAAAAGGACTTATTAGGGACAAAGAGAATAACTTCCTGCCAGCAAAAGGGGTTGGGAAGAGAACCCTGGTCTGTGATAAAGGAGAGAAGCTTAGACACCTCAGGAGTTAGTGAAAAGCTGTAATGTCTAAAAGAAAACCTAAAACTCTGAGGGAAGAAATCTAGAAACATCAATAAGAACTGTGTTAGTGCTGAATTATACTAAACAAAGTACCTCCCAAAGAAAGAAATAGAAAGCCTTGAAACAAAACTACAAATACACTCTCTTGAATGTTCTAAGAAATTAGAAAGTTTGTTACCTCAGCAATCACCAACCCTTGACTATTCCATTTATACATATATTCCCTGCCTGTAATAAAATCTTTATTCTGTTTTGAAAGTTAATTTGCCTCAAGTGCTATTTCTCAAGAGTTTAAAGAAAACCGGATAGCTCCTGTATTTTCAGTAGAGTTCCTGATTCTATTTTCAGTAGAGTCCCTGAGCTGAGTAAAAGCCTAAACTAAATATCTAAACATAGGGTGGAATAGTCACGTCTTTTATGACAAAGAATATATACATGCTACTGTAGGGCACCTCAGTCACTGAGGGAAACTGAAGATTTGGTGGGGGGAAATCTGCCAGACAGTTGGGGAGATACAGGGGCTCATCATACAAGGACACTGCAAAAAGATAAAACTTTTATTACAATAAATTCACATCCATTTTGTAATAGAAAGGCTAAAAAAGCCTGACTGAAAGAATATTTTTCTATGTCAGGAACTAAAGTCTAAACAACATTCCTGAAAGGGTTAAAGATCACGTAAAGAATAGATTTACTCCAGAACCAAACAAAGGTCAGTGAAAAGGAGAGCCAATATTAAAACCTTTCCATAAAAAAGGTACATGTATTTATTGATAATAACAAATTTTAAAACATATATAGGGGCCCAATTACAACCAATGTATACAAAACATAACAATATCAAGGGCTTAAAAAGCTGACCTTACGCGTTTTGGCCAAACAGGCCTTCCTCAGAGGTCATACATATGTGGCAAGATGGTCAACAATCACATTCACACAAACACAATCAGAAATATATACAAAGTATAGATTCAATAAGGACCATAAAGTAAATTGTTCAAAAGTAAAATCACCAGGCACAGGATAAATATGCACATAAGACCTTTAGAGTGCAATCACTAGCCCAGTGATTATAAAATAAACTTATGGTCCAAAAATTTCCTTCTTTGATTGTGTTCCCACAGTATTCACAAGTAAAAAGCAGTGTGTCTTTTTACTTGTGAATACTGTGGGAACACAATCAAAGAAGGAAATTCAACTCGAACCCAACTCCAACACGGATCAACATCTGATAGCCAGAACAGCCTTTACATTGCAGCTGTCCTGCTTTTAAACATTCCCGGCGAATGTAGCCACACCCACTGTACACGTATCAACCAATAAGATTGTTCACATAAGGACCAATCACGGATGTTCCCGCTCAGGGAGCTTGCTAGAAGGTGATTGGTTGGGTGCTTCCTGGGCTAGTGACACGATTGGATGGATTTGGATCCTAGCCCAGGACGAAGCTTTACATTGCACTTCAATTAGATGTTTCACAACATATCATGCATTCAAGGCAGCTTTGAATACACTACACCGTGGGACCGAGACAACACCGGTCACCCTTACCGATAACCTTTGGAGGCAGCTGGATTCTCTCCCTGATATTATTTAACGTCTATATGCGCTCTCTCACCCAGCTGATCGGAGAGTTTGGGCTTGGGTGTCACTCTGGACTGGGTGTTGAGGACTGTGGCTGGCTCGTAACAGCAGAGTCAGCTGAAGTTGAATCCATCGAAGACGGAGGTCCTGTACCTGAGCTGCTGGAGTTTAGATGTGGGAATCCGGCTCCTGGCCCTGGGTGGGACATCATTGACGCTGGTGCCCAGGGTTCGAAGCCTAGGAGTGATACTGGATGCCTCCCTATCAATGGAGCAATGGCCAAATCAGCCTTTTTTCATCTTTGGCAGGTTTAGCAACTAGTCCCTTACCTTTTCACTTGCGACTTGGGTACAGTGATCCATGCAACAGTCACTTCCGGCTTGTACCTGATCCAGACGTCACAGCTGGTGCAAAATGCAGCAGCGCGCTTGCTGTCTGCAACGTCTTCACTGGCTGCCGATAGAGTTCTTTATCTGTTTCAAGGTGTTGTTTTTGACCTTTAAGGCCCTGAGCGGCCAGGGACCAACATAACTGTGGAACTGCCTCTCCCCTTATGTCCCCCAAAGGGCCTTACGTTCAGCCAATCAACATCTAGTGGTAATCCCCGGCCCAAAAGATGTCCATCTAGCTTCAATAAGGTTGCTAAGTCCTCCCAGGGGGCAGGGAAACCCCTGCTCGATGGGGCCATTACCTGCCAGCCCTGGGGAACCCCACCCCCAAAGTGCTGGGCTCGCTGGATGTGGCCGGCGTGATGATTTCAGAGGTGACATCATCGCATCAGGCATAGATATGTGAAGGCCCAGAAAAAAAATGGAAAAATTTGGGGGGGAAAGTTTTTTCCCCATTTTTTTCCCTTGCAGCCTTTTTTGTTTTTTTTCTGAAAAATTGGAAAAATTGAGAAAAGAAAAATTGTTTATGGAACATTTTATTTTAACATGATGAATAAAATATTTTAAGACAAGGTATTCAAATATTTTCCAAATCATTTCTAAAAATATGTATGGTATCAGATTGATCTAATTTCTGTGCACTGAGGACAAGCAAGTCCTAGGTTACAAACTGAACTCTCCAATGCAAGAAGAAGATGCATTTCTTCCTTTAGGAGGTGCTGTTGTCACAAGAAACGAAAAAGGTTTCAGTTTTGTTTTTGCATGTGGGTGGGTATTCTGTTTGTAAGAATTGTTTGGATACACTATATTTTTAATATGCTAATTGTGATAATTTCATGCCAAGTAAAAATGTCCATAGTGATATTTTATGTTCCTAAAGTAACAGAATGACTTTCAATCTGGAAAAGAAAAAAGAAGTGCTAATGTAGCATTTTTTTCAATTTTTCCTGAAAATTTCCGTTTCCCCCTGGAAAAACCTGGTTTTTTTCCCCGAGCTTCAAAATTTCCGGTTTCCGGAAATGTTACATCTCTAAGATTTGGGCATGTTTGTGGCGGGGCGCCGCCCCCAACATCCCTGACGCGATGATGTCACTTCTGGGTGGTGTCACCGCGGCACGTGCACTTTGCGTGTGCGCCAAAGAACTCCCAGAGAGAGCCGGCACTTCCCCGCTACAGGACTAGGTAGGACTTGGCAACCCTAAGGTTCAACTAGGGCCAGGGCCTTTTCAGCCCTGGCCCCGGCCTGGTGGAATGAGCTCTCAACAGAGATCAGAGTCCTGCAGGATCTTGTACAATCCCACAAGGCCTGTAAACTGCAGTTATTCCACTGAGCTTTTAGTTGAAGCAGTGGACATCAAATGCTATTGGCCCCTCCTGCTCAAACTCCCTGCCAAACTGTTTTTGTTCAACTGTTGCTGGCAGGGAGCTAGTTAACTTGGGAGTCCTTGGATCAGGCCATATCTGAATATCAATAATATCGGAAACAGAACCGGGATAGTACGATTTTCAGAATGCCAACTTTATTGGGGGTTTTTGTGATCTTAATTGATGTTTTTAGAATTTTAATGTGATCACTATTTTAATTTTCATGTTGTGATCCACCCTGAGCCTGTTCACAGGGAGGGGAGGATAGAAATTAAATTAATAATCAACAAATTACTAAATAAATAAGCAGGATTACAGCTTAACATCAAGAAGACAAAAGTAATGCACGATACCAAAAAGGTGAAAAAGAAAGTTGGTCTGTTGGAACAAAGGCAAGACCTTCAAGAAAGGAGATTGTTGAATCTGCAAATGGAAAAAGCTAACAAAGTTCTCAGATTTCAGGGGGTGGCTGAAACGGCAGGAGAAAACTTGAAGAAAGTGACAGCAGAGCTAATCGCTTCGGCGCTCGGCAGCTCATCGGTAGAAGCGGAAGCAGAGATCGAGGTAGTTTATTAATCCTACTCTAAGTATATTAAGCAAAATAATTTGCCGGGCGAGATTATTGTCAAGTTTCTCCGAAGACAGATGAGAGATGATATTCTCAAAGCGACAGCAGCCAAACCCCTGCAGCTGGGAGCAACAGCTATCAGGGTCCTAAAGGACACCCCATTTGAGATTCGACAGAAAAGAAAAGCCTACAAAGAACTTGTCTCTACACTCCAGATCAACCAGATCCCATATTCCTGGAATTTCCTGGAAGGGGTCGTGTTCAAGTATAAGGACAAAAGGGAGAAAATTGACTCGGTTTTTAAAGCGGAAGAATGGTTGAACCAGTTTCTTGGATCGAAAAAGGAATATTTTTATGACTAACTGAATACTAACTGTTAATGACCTTCCTTTCTTGGGTTTTTAGTCATAGTGTGGGGGTTTTTTTTCTATTTGCTGTTTAGTATCCCGGGGTTTTTAATTTTTTTTTCCTTCCCTTTTCTATTTTCTGTAGATTTGTAGGTGTAACAAAAATAAATAAAGCTACCCTGTCTTCAGGGGATTAAAAAAAAGAAGAAGAAGAAGAAGACAAAAGTAATGACTACTGGGGAACTAAATAACATTAACACTGGCAATGAAGACAATTAAATTTAAATTTAAAGATTTTCTAATCCTTGGATCCTTCATCAACGAAAAGGGAGACTGCGACCAAGAAATCAGAAGGAAATTGAGAGTAGGAAGGGAAGCCATGAAGGAGCTAGGAAAGATAAAATCTAAGGATGTGTTGCTTGGTGACCAAGATCATGATAATTTATTCCATGTTACTACGTATGGGTGTGAAAGTTGGACAATGATGAAAGCTGACAGGAAGAAAGTTGATTCATTTGAAATGGGGTGTCGGAGGAGACTTTTATAGATACCGTGGACCGTGGACTGCCAAAAAAAGAAATAAGTGGGCTCCAGATCAAATCAAGCCCGAACCCTCCCTAGAAGGTAAAATTACTCAACTGAAGCTACCATACTTTGGTCACATTATGAGAAGAGTCACTGGAAAAGACAATAACGGCCCCTGCCACACGGGGGGGGGGGAGCACGGGCAAAATGCGGCTTTTGAAAGCCGCACCAAAAGAGACACGCGGCGGCGGGATCACATAGATCCCCTGATCCGCCGCGCATTCCTCCCCGGCACGATCAGATGCCGGGGGGCGGGGAGCCACTGAAGGAAGAGTGCAGCAGCCGAACCGCGCATGTGTGCGCATGCGCAGTTCGGCCGGGAGCCTGGATTGCTCTGGACGACGGGCGCGCCGGCCATCTCATGGCCGCGCTTGATGCGGCGTTCCTGGTAAGTCCTCCTCTGTAGGAGGTTCTTTTTTGCAGCGGGTTTTCCATCTTTAGGGACGGATCGGGGACGGGTGCACGCCGCTTCCCAGATGTTGCGGTGAGATCACGCCCGTTTGCTGCACCCCCAATCCGTCCCTCTCCCTGGCCAAAACCTTCCGTGTGACCAGGACCAACGTTAGAAAAACTTGAAGGCAGAAAGAAAAGAGGGGAAACCAACATGAGATGGGTTGACTCAGTCAAGGAAGCCAAGAGGGCCCTCAGTCTGCCAGACCTGAGCAGGACTGGTAACGGGAAGACGTTTTGGAGGTCATTAATTCATAGGGTCGCCATCAGTTGGAAGTGACTCGATGGCATTTGACACATGCACACACATCAGAAACTTTCCTGGATTTTACCGGAATCTCATGGTACATTTGGTTGCTTCCACCGTAAATATATTCCGTGTTCTGAGGAGCAATCTTTCCATAATCAGCTGGACACGGGGATCCCAACAGGCCTGGAGAAAAACATCCTGTCCATTTAATAGAGGCTTAATGTGTCGAAATGGGCAGCTGAAGCTTCTTTGCGGCATGGAAGGAAATAACACCAGCTGGTAAATAACATCCCATTAAGCCTTTGTCAAAGGGACAGGACGTTCTCTTTGCCCCGGGCATGTGGCAGCCATATCTGCAAGTGGCATCAGAACAAAGTCTGAGTCCGGGGGCACCTTTAAGACCAATGTTGTGTCTGCTGACCGCCACCGGAGGTCAGCGCACATACCTGAGCTTCAGTCCTGGAAGACAATGGGGACTAGGATTCTAGTCCCTCCACAGGGGAACCAATGGGAGCCTTGGCGGGAGATTCAAACCCACCAATGGTGACCATTGGCGTCCCCAGGTGTGTATATAGTTGGCCTGCCGGCCGTTTGTCCGCATGTCTTGTTGTGTGCCTAATAAAGCGTGCTATGCACTACGTCGTTGTCTGTCGTCCATCCATGCGGCAACCCACTACATAACAACCAACAAAGTTTTATTCGTGGTATAAGCATGCGGGTGCATGCACACTTCCTCCGATACAGTGGAACAGAACCCTCCTCAGCCATTACTTATGGGGTGGGGTGGGGGTTGTTGTCAGGAAGGGCCATTTAGAGTCAAGAGGCTGGGTGATTATAGCTGAGATGGGTGGGTGACATCCAGCGTTCCCTTCTAAGCTGAGTTAGCGTGAGCGCTCAGTTCGGCAGCAGAGGAAAAAGCAGGGGAAATTACCATCACTCTGACAGCATGACATCGCTTCCAGCGTGAACCCAGACGTGATGTCAAGGTGTCAGGGCAAAGCTCTAGGATTCCACGGAAACTCTAGTTTGTAGAGCATTACCTAGGGCTGCCAAGTCCCCCCGGGGGACGGATTTCCCCCTGCTTTGGAGGCCCGATTTCCACCCCCGCGGAATCGGGCCCCGGGGGTAACCCCACCCCCGCGTGCACGTCACAGGAAAGTGATGTCATGACGCCGGGCATGCTGGGGGCGGGGCCACAGCCATTTGAGTTTTCCCCTCAAATGGCTGTGGCCCCACCCCCAGCGTGCCCGGCGTCATGACGTCACTTCCCTGTGACGTGCATGCGGCGCGCGCACGCTCCGGGAGCCACCCCAGAGTCCCCTGCCGACGAGGTAAGTCCGATTTGGCAACCCTAGCATTACCCCAATGTGATATATCAGTTCTAGAGTCCACCCTCCAAAGCAGCCATCTGCTCCAGGAAATGGCTCTTTTTGTAGCAGGAGCTCCTTTGCATATTAGGCCACACACCCCTAATGTAGCCAATCCTCCAAGAGCTTACAGAGCTCTTCTTACAGGAGCTACTGTAAGCTCTTGGAGGATTGGCTACATTAGGGGTGTGTCACTTAATATGCAAATAAATACCTGCTATGTCACCTGAAGATCAGCTGCAATAGCAGAAGGTCTCCAGGTGCCACCTGGAGGCTAATGGTCGATCCCGCTCTGATGATAGTCGATACACACTTGAAAAACACACTTCCTGGTAGGTTTGGGAACTTCTGCCCTATCCGCTAATAATGATTGCCAGCTCCCCACTGCCTCCTCCTGCACCGTCACCAGCGGGTGAGATCGAGACCCATCATCAGCCCCACTAGCAGGGTCTGAGTGGAGTGGCCCCTGCAGTGCCGGCTAGTAGCACCACAGAGGCCACTTAGCCTGGCTTGCTCCGGAGTCGTTTTATTTTCCCAGCCACCCTCCCCCGAAATGGACATGGACTGGGAGGGAAAAAATGGTCTTGAGGAAAGGCCACGCCCCTTAGCCTGCCCCAGCCCCACCTACCCAAAGGATAGGCCAAGCGCAGCCTCCCCCTCACCATGCGAGGCACGCACAGGCTTGCCACCAACCTTGTGTCACTGGGCTGGTTCAGCCCAGATGGGGGAAAGCTATCGGCCCAGTGGGCATCTTGGCTGGTCTGCCCTTGCCTTCGTCCTTTTGGTACGGTTACCAGGTCCTCCTTGGTCACCAGCAGGAAATGGGGGTCTGAGGCTTGCCAGATCCAGCTTGGGAAACTCCTGGAGATTTGGGGGTGGAGCCTGGGGAGGAGAGGGACCTCAGTGGGGTAGAATGCTGTAGAGCCCACCCTCCAAAGCACCCCTTTTCTCCAGGGGAACTGATCTCCGTAATCTGGAGATGAGCTGTAATTCCGGCGATCCCCAGGTCCCACCTGGAGGCTGGCATCCTACCTTTTGGCCTAGCAATATTCAGTGCAGAATACAATTGCCAGGTCTTACCTGGCTGCTGGTGTGTGTGTGTGTCTTTATCCAGGTCTGGGAGTTCTGCGGCACATGCACTTTGTGCACATGCTGCAAATTACATCACCTGGAAGTGATGTCATCATGCAGGGCATGTTGTGGGCGGGGCCTCTATCATTCGAGGAAAAACCAAAGAGTTCTTCCTCGAATGATAGAGCGTCCTCCCGCAATGTACCCTGTGTGATAACATCCCCTCTGGGTGATGTCGTCATGCCGGGCACATTGGCCCAAATGTGGCACTTTGGGGGCGGGGTTCCCCCCAGTGGCTGGATCCGGGCCAGCAGATCGGGGGCCCTAAAAGTGGGCAAACTCTCCTCCCCCCGGGGAATGGCAGGCCTAGTGCAGGAACTGGCACAGTTCCCCGTCAGATTGAGATCTACCGATTTCTAGACGGGTGAGAGCCAGTTTGGTGTCGTGGTTAAGTGCGCGGAGTCTAATCTGGGAGAATCGGGTTCGATTCCCCGCTCCGCCACTTGCACCTGGCTGGATGACCTTGGGCAAGCCGTAGCTCTGATAAGAGCTGTAATGGAAAAAGAGCAGTTTCTGTCAGAGCTCTCTCAGCCCCACCCACCTCACAGGGTGTCTGTTGTGGGGAGGGGAAGGGAGAGGAATTTGTAAGCCGCTCTGAGACTCCTCTGGGTAGTGAAGGGCGGGGTATAAATCCAATCTCCTCCTCCTCCTCCTCCTCCTCCTCCTCCTCCTTCCCTCTGATGTTTCTGCTATGTCAGGAGTCTGGGACACAACAGCATTAACTACCAGTAGCCCAGCTAAGTGCGCTCTGCCAAGGGTGAGAGGCCAGACAGCAGGAAAATGGCCGGCACTCCCAATCAGACAAGCCAACCAGAGGAACCAGTTCCTGTTAGCACAGAGGCTCTCTCTGGCAAAGGAAGCGTGGAGCTGCAGCCTTGCGGCTGCTTTCAGTACTGAGAACTGGGGAAAGAACACTGCTCAGACATCTAACATGCAGGGCCTTACTACACCTTGCACACTGTCCTCATGTGCTCCCCCGGTCTGCCACAACGATTTTGGATCAGATGTGCCTACTGAGTTCCCCATGGTGAACTTAAATCCTAGGTGTGCAGGGGTCAGATTTATGTCATAGAATCATAGAGTTGGAAGGGACCTCCAGGGTCATCTAGTCCAACCCCCTGCACGATGCAGGAAATTCACAAATCCCTCCCCCTCCACAGCCGCAGTTCTTCCTAATGTTTAGCCGAAAACTCTTCTGATTTAATGAACGCAAAGTATGAGGAAGGGGGCATAATCCTTCCCTCCATGCCATCTTCCTCAAATGGCTCCGGAGAGCTGCTATTTGCCCTCCTGGAGAAACCAGCATCATTACAGATATGTTCCCCCACTTTTGGATGATATAACCTGCCGCCTATGGTGCACGGGGACAGACCTGGCACACAGCAGATGCTTGGGCTTCCTGACTATTTCATTCCTCCTCAAATCTGTTTCCGGGACAGCCATTGTGAGAGAAGCCCTCCACGATCTCAAGCCCCGAGCCCCGGGACTGACCTGCAGCTTATATTCTTTGCGGTTGAGGATGACGGCTGTGATCTGCTGGTCCATGAAGATGAGGATGATGACGAGAATGGCAGGGACCGAGGAGACCAGGTAGACCCACCAGGGGTTCGCTCCAAAGGGAAACACAACCCACCCTCGGGTGGGGTTTGTCGGCTGCAGAAGGAACGGGTATTGGGGAAAGGTTAGGAGAGCACAGAATGTAAGAACCTAAGAAAAACCCTGCTGGATCAGACCAGTGGTCCATCTAATCCAGCATTCTGTCTTACACAGCGGCCGACCGGTTCCTCTGCAGGGCCAACAACAAGGCACAGAGGCCGAGGCCTTCATAAGAACACCAGAAGAGCCCTGCTGGATCAGACCAGGGGTCCATCTAGTACAGCATCCTGTCTCACACAGCGGCCGACCAGTTCCTCTGGAGGGCCAACGACAGGGCATAGAGGCTGAGGTCTTCATAAGAACTTAATAACAGCCCTGCTGAATCAGTCCAGTGGTCCATCTAGTCCAGCATCCTGTCTAACAGAGAGGCAAACCAGGTCCTCTGGAGGTCCAACGACAGGGCATAGAGGCTGAGACCTTCTCCTGATGTTGCCTCCTGGCTTTGGGATTCAGAGGATTAGTGCATCTGAATGTGGAGGTTCCCCCATGGCTAGTAGCTATTGATAGACTTATCCTCCATGAATCTATCTAATCCCCTTTTCCTGTGGCCATCACGACGTCCTCTGGCAGTGAATTCCACATTTTAATCAGGACGGGTAGTGGGCTGGCAACAGAACTGAGCTACACCAATACCTCTTCATGAGGCCTCTGCTCAAAGCTCATTAAAGAAAGCCCTCTGCAACTTGACTCTTGGGTTGCCAATTTTGGGTTGGGGGGGGTACAGCCCGGGGAAGGCAGGGTTTGGGACAGGTAGTGGCCTCAGCAGGTATAATCCCACAGATTCTACTATGGGATTCCAGAGAGCCAGTTTGGTGTAGTGGTTAGGAGCGCAGACTCTAATCTCGGAGAACTGGGTTTGATTTCCCACTCCTCCACATGCAGCCGCTGGTGTGACCGTGGGTCAATTACAAGTTCTCTCACAAGGACAGTTACGGAAAACGCTGTCTCAGCCCCACCTACCTCACAGGGTGTCTGTTGTGGGGAGGGGAAGGAGATTGTAAACCGCTCTGAGGCTCCTTTGGGTAGTGAAGGGTGCGGTATAAATCCAATCTCTTCCTTTTCCTCTTCTTCTTATAAAGCAGCTGTTTTCTCTAAGTAGTCTGGAGATAAACTTTAACTCTGGCAGCCAATGTACCCTCTAAGCTGTGGAGTCCTGTGAGCAAAAATCCTACTTGGTGAGCTACCGGCATTAAAGTTGTGAGCGAGCGATTTGGCTGCTGCATAGATTAGCTTGCTCTGGAGCCATCCCTTCCCGAGCTAAGACAAAAATGTGTGAGCCAGAGGCTAGCTCACACTAACTCAGCTTAGAGGGAACAGTGCTGGCAACCTGAGTTGACTCCCATTTAACCAGCTGGCCAAGAGAAAAAAGGTTTCCCAACAGACTAAATGTGTGTGTGTGTGTGGGGGCATTGTTGCTGCCTTTTCAAAGCAACTTGTCGGCACTTTGTTCAGGTTTCATGACTGTAGCCGAAACGTGCACTCACTTGGTATAAATTCTCCCTACAAACGAGACACGGGGCACTGTTTTGCATCGCACAACCGGTTGAGCATGGGTATCTGGACCCAGGCAATCCATCCCTGCCTCCTGAACCCGGGCTGAGTCACAAGCTTCCTCCGATGCTCGGCTTCAGCTTCTCGAAAATGGGGCTAATTATATATCTCCGCCCAGGGATGCCGCTTGTGGGGAGTTTAATTAACGTGAGCTTTTCTGTGCGTTGTGTGTTTGTGCGCGCAAGCCGTGCATGGGAAATGCCGGGTGCTGAGTGCTGCAGGTCCAGGATATGAAGAGTCTCTCCCAGCCCCCAGTCTTCTTCTCCTCCTCCCCCCGCCCCCCCCCCCTCCCTTCAGCCCTGCCGTCTCACCGCCAGTGGGCAACAACAGGCTGTTCTTCTGCCTGTTCTGAGGAGAGGCCGGGAGCTCCTTCACCCCTCCCTTGGCAGGCAGAGCGGCAGGCTGCTTTCACCCCGCCCGCCAATCCTCCCACACCCAGTCCTGCTGCGTCAAGGGAACTCAAGCCGGAACGTGAGCCACTGGCTGGCTCCCACTTTGCCTCAACAGGGAGCCCATTTCATGGCCACCTTGGCTTTGGCACAGGGACTCTGCCTTGGAAATTCCCTGGGGTTCTGAGTGGGGTTCCTGAGGAGGGGAGAGTTGAGGCAGGGGAAGGAGTTCCATACGGGTACGGGTCCCGTCAGTCCCACCTTCCAAAGTTGCCAGTTTCTCCCAGGGAGCCGATCTCTATAGTCTGGAGATAAATTGTAATCCTGGGAGAATCCCATGTGGAGGCTGGCAACGCTAGAAAAGGGGGGAAAGGTCAGGGGTCATTTCCTGCAGGAGCACACAGGAGCAGAACTCCGGCAGTAAAGAGCCCAGGGGGCGGGCACATGTAACAAGCCCCGCCCCCTGCTCCCAGCAGCCCTCAGTCAGAGCAAGAAGCAGCCAGGTAAGTTGCAGAGCCTCCCCCCCTGCCCCCCGGTCCAAAACAATCAAGTGGCACCTTTAAGACCAAGTTTTATTCAGGTACAAGCTCTCCCTCCTCTGCCAGGACAGATCTGCACGTCCCCCCCCAATGTTCCCTCTAAGCTGTGGAATCTTGTGAGCAAAAATTCTACTTTGTGAGCTATTGGCATTAAAGTTCTGAGCGAGCGATTTGGCTACTGCATAAATTAGTTTGCTCTGGAGCCCTCCTTCCTGAGCTAAGGCAAAAATGTGTGAGCCGGAGTCTAAAATAATGTGAGCTAGCTCACACTAACTCAGCTTAGAGGGAACACTGCCCCCCCCCCAAAAGCTAGCAATCCAAAACAGTCCAGTGGAGCCTGAGCTGTGGGTGTTGCCTTCTGACACACTTCCGGTGATGCCAGGGGGTGTGACATATGCAAATGAGTTATGCTAATGAGCTATGCTAATGAGCTCCTGCGCCTCTTTTTCTACGAAATGACCCCTGGGCAGAATACTGTGGGAAAGGTAATTTAAAGACTGGAATTAAATTCTTGGTGGCAGCGATAGATACTTTGAGTGAGAGAAAGAAACAACAAGAAATTTAAAACCACATCACACCTAACCACACAAAATAAGAAAGCGGTACCGTCACAGTCAGGTTTGCTAATCCAGTCTGTGTTTAGTATTAAATGTTTCATAGATGTAAAAACACTTAGTACAATGCAATTTGTTCTTAATTCTATATGCTATAGTAAACTATGTATTCAAGAAGACATTTGGCTTTTATCGTGGTTCCACACCAGGGGTCCCCAGCCTTTTTGTGCCTGCTGGCACCTTTGACATTCTGGCACAGAGCGGTGGGCACAGCCACAAAACAGCTGCCACGCAATGGCAGCCACAGGAGGTGGGGCCAGCCACCCTAGCGGCTGCCCTAGTTACCTTCAGTCACACAGTGAAGCTGCTGCCAACCAATGTTTTTAAAAATCTGCACAGCCAAAAGCCCCACCTGGCCACCCATGCTCCCTCTAAGCCTGTGGAGTCTTGTGAGCAAAAATCCTGCTTTGTGAGCAACTGGCATGAAAGTGGTGAGCGAGGGATTTGGCTACTGCATAAAGTGGTTTGCTCTGGAGCCCTCCTTCCTGAGCTAAGACAAACAATGTGTGAGCCGGAGGCTTAAAAACTGTGAGCCAGCTCACACTAACTCAGCGTAGAGGGAACACTGGGCCCCACTCATTTTCTAAAAACAGTTGGTGGGCACCAGGAAAGGGGTCAGCGGGCGCCATGTTGGGGACCCCTGTTCTACACAATTGTGTTGTTGTTAAAAAAAGAGATAGTGGGGAAAGAGGTAGGAAGAAAAAGGCTACCAAAATCAGTGGCTACTTTCAGGGCATTGGGGAAGCGTCCAAGAAAAGCGATGCTGTTCCTGGTGCGTTTGGCACAGTGGAAAAGAGAGCGGAGGAGCAAGCTGAGGCTTCTTGGCCGGAATCCCTGCTGGCTCATGAAGACTCAAGTCGTCCCAAAGATGGACTTGTGTGTGAAAAGGACACCCGTGAACCCGGAAGTCAGGCTGAGCCCTTAAAATGTATTTATTTACTTCGTTTATACCCTACCTTTCTCCCCGATGAGAACCCAGGGTGGCATACATCTTTCCTCCTCCATTTTAACCTCACAACAACCACCCTGTGAGATAGGTTAGGCTGAGAGTGTGTGATTGGCCCAAGGTCACCCAGCAAGCTTCCATAGCGGAGTGGGGATTCGAACCTGGTTCTCCCAGTTCTTAGTCTGACGACCCAAGCCCTGTTCACAAGCTCTAGTGAATGCACATACCATCCTCCTACAGTGTATTCTTGACATTTCTTTATATGTGTGTTTAGTAATTCTTGTGTTACATTCAATGTATGTGCAGCGGAACATGTGATTTAAACCCCGTGTTTAACCAGATCCTGGTCCCTGGTTTCATTTGTAAAGTGAACACACTCTTGGCTCTTACAAACAGATGTACAGGCTGGATGTACATGCCAGGGGTTGTTTCATAGAAAAAGAGCTAGGGGAACTCATTAGCATAACTCATTAGCATATGCCACACCCCCTGACATCACCGGAAGTGTGTCATAAGGCCACACCTCCTGACATCACCGGAAGTGTGTCATAAGGCCACACAACCCGCCCCCAACGGACCTGGGCGCCGGCGCCGGCCTTGCAGCTCCACTGCCGAGCCCCATGAGGGGCCCGGCGGTGGACCTGCAAGGCCGGCGGGAGTGCAAGGAAGACCCGCGAAGGCCCTCCCTGGCCCCAGGCAGGCAGGGGTGG
>NW_015173145.1:400109-401445 GCF_001447785.1 Gekko japonicus | reverse complement strand
GGGGGCGGGGCTTTGTCATGTGCCCCGCCCCCCGTACCTCACCCGGGGGAAATGCGATCCCCCGCGATCCCCCCCGAAATGACCTCTGGTACATGCACTCACTGTAACACGTAAATAGGCGGCAGTCATCATCAACAGCAGTGTCATGCAAGTAATGTCCTGCTGGTGAGGAAATGTGATCAGATGTGCTATATTCTTCCAGACCTATTCTTTGAGCTTTTCTGCATTCTCATCTTTCTTTTTTGTAAGTTCCCGTTTCTTCTGGTCTCTGCCCTGTTCTGGATGTACTTTGCTCCCTCTAGTGGTTGATTCAATATTACCCTGATTTATGTCCAACATAAAAACCTGCAGTTTAAATCTGCAGGGAGATATAACAGAGTGTAATACAAAATCGGCTACTAGAGGGAGCAAAACTCACGAGGAACAGACACCCCCCTCCCAAGAAACAGGAATTTACAAGCAAGGCAAATGTGAATGCTGAAAAGCCCTTTGTCCAGGGCTATTTTTGGGCAGGAACGCACAGGAATGGAGTTCCGGCTGGCTCCCAAATTGGCCACGCCCAGCAGGAACTCATTAGCATAATAGGCCACACCCAACAGCAGAAACTCATTAGGATTGGCTACATTAGGGGTGTGTGGCCTAACATGCAAAGGAGTTCCTGCTACAAAAAAGGCCCTGGTGACCACAAACAAGATAAACAGAATAAGAATCAAAAGGTGGGTGTGGCTGGATGACCACATTTCTGGTAACATGGGGGTGCGGCCTAATGTGCTAATGAGCGGTGCTGTCAGGGTGTGGCCTAATATGCTAATGAGTTTCTGCTGTTGGGTGTGGCCTATTATGCCAATGAGTTTCTGCTGGGCTTTTTCTACAAAAAATGCTCTGCCTTCGTCTGTAACTCTTTCTTGGTTATAATAATAATATACTTTATTGTCATTGTACATAGTACAACGAAATTAAAGGTGCAATCATTTCAGTGATCTACAGCCATACTCGTATACACTCACACAACCATTCACAACCATCCCATAACTCCCTTAAGGTTCACATTGCAACTTAAACCACCAATGTCACCCAAATTCCAATTTCAGACAGCATTTAAAGCAATAATAGCTCTCGAATAAAAACTATTTTTAATCTGTTTGTCCTTGTTTTAATTGTCCTATATCTTCTACCCGAAGGCAGCAGTTCAAACAGGGAGTGTTCAGGCTGTGACAAATCCTGCAGAATGTTCTTTGCTTTTTTCAAACATCGAGAGCTATACAATTCCTCCAGGAATGGGAGAGGACAGCCAATAATCTTCTGGGCTGTGATGATAACTCTCTGGAGTGCTTTC
>NW_015173145.1:376265-399796 GCF_001447785.1 Gekko japonicus | reverse complement strand
TATTCAAAGTTGATATTTTTTATTCCAGTGGAAAAACTTCATGAAGAGACCGAGGTCCCCATGCAACAAGTACAAGTACGAACTTTCTCCGGAAGAAAAATTTTGTGAATGAGGGAGCTTTGAATAGCCATTCTTGAAATGTTGACACTTATTGTTGGAATTTTTGGAAACTCTGAATAGAAAAGACCAGAAACTGACATCTGACGAAGACAAAGGTCGAAACGAACAGTCAGCTCGAGAAAGTTCGTACTTGTACTTGTTGCATGGGGACCTCGGTCTCTTCATGAAGTTTTTCCACTGGAATAAAAAATATCAACTTTGAATATACTGTTAAAATATAAAGAACTTGTTCAGCAATATGTTAATTTTGTACCAACTGGCAAACCAGACACAGACGCAGTATGTTAAAATGCTCTCTATTGAGCAACGATAGGAGGACATCAGTATTTTCTCACTCAAGTTATTTTTCTTTAAAAGTCTGAGAAAAAAGAGCCTCTGCTGGGCCTTCTTCACCAGAGCAGTGGTGTTAGCACTCCAGGTCAAGTTTTGCTCAATGATCACTCCCAAAAACTTAAAAGTAGCCACCCTCTCCACACGTTCTCCTCCAATAAACAGTGGCTGGATGTCCGTTTTGTTCCTCCTATAATCCACTACTAATTCCTTGGTCTTGGTGGAGTTGAGGATCAAATTATTTTCCCTGCACCATGTAAGTCATATGCTCCTCCTACGTGCCTAAAGTCCCGCAGAAATGCAATCTGACACATCCAATGTATCCATTCCCCCCTTAGCAGAATAATACCTGATCTTAAACCAGCCTCACCTTGAACTCACTGGGCACAATGAGTTTGGGAGTCTCCAAACCAAGGACAGCATCAATCCCACAGAAGATGAGGATGGCCAGGATTATGGCAAAATCACCGACAAGCCTCCTAAACTAAGAAACCAGGCCAAAGAATTAGCAGAAGAGCAAAACAAAGTCTGCACACAGCCTCCATCTTGGACAGTCTTTGGACTCTAAACTTTAAAAGAAGTAAAGCAAAGAGAACACAAGAAAATTTAGGGCACCTTCCTTTCTTTTGATAAATGACATATATTTAGCCTTTATGATGGCTTCAGGTGGCAGCTGTGTGAGTTTGTCTGAAGCTCTAGGGATATTTGCAGCAGGCTTTGGGATAAGTAGGGCCCCGCAGGGCTCTTTTTGTAGAAAAAGCCCAGCAGGAACTCATTAGCATAATAGGCCACACCCAACAGCAGGAACTCATTAACATATTAGGCCACACCCCTGACAGCACAGCTCATTGACATATTAGGCCGCACCCCCATGTTACCAGAAGTGTGCTCATCCAGCCACACCCACCTATTGCTTCTTATTCTCTTTACCTTGTTTGTTGTCAAAACCCAGGGCTTTTTGCATGTCAGGCCACACACCCCTAATTGTAGCCAATCTGAATGAGTTTCTGCTGTTGGGTGTGGCCTATTATGCTAATGAGTTCCTGCTGGGCGTGGCCAGCTTGGGAGCCAGCCGGAACTCCGTTCCTGTGCATTCCTTGTGGCCTATTATGCTAATGAGTTCCTGCTGGGCGTGGCCAACTCGGGAGCCAGCCGGAACTCCATTCCTGTGCGTTCCTGCCCAAAAATAGCCCTGAGTAGGGGGTTTTATGAAACAAAGTAAGTGGGCCACAGTAGGTGCGGGAAAGGACTCCAGGAACTGTAAAGCTATGGAGCCCTGCTTTGTGGGAAGTCGCCTGGGTCCTACACAGCCAAGAAGCATTGTGATTTTTTAAGAGAAAAGAGGGATGGAAATACTAAAAACAGGTTCAGCATACGTTTTTAAAGTTGTTGCACCCTTCGCTCCCTTCTCGCGCGGTCCACTCTGCCAAGGTTGGGGTGACGATTTACACTGCGGTGGACCGGAAGGCCTTCTGCTTTACTTGGGGCTCAAACCAAAACCTGGGAGACGAGGCAGCAGGGCAAAGGTGCTAGCCACTTTTCTCCTGTTCCTGCCCGTAATAATTTCTTGCAGCAGCAGCAATAACAGCAACGGTCTTTGGAATGGAGCCCACAGAGCCATTCGGCTAATGGCGGGCCCTTCCCCTGACACAAGACCCTAAACACACGTGCCTCCCACCACAGGAAGGTGCCGCTGTTAGTGGAACAGATCCCATGGGATCCAACCCACTGTGCCTGGCAAAGTGGATCTGCCCCCATGTTGATCATGAAAGAAGTAAAACTGGGCTACACCCAGGCAGTGGAGGGGTCTCTTCCTGTTGGGGATGCAGAAGAATAAGAGTTAACCCAAATAATGGCACAGTGAGGACTGAACGAGTCCGGGAGCCACGATACGGCAACAGCAGGGAAAGGGAAACCAGGCTGTGCAAATTCTGGGCAGTTTTGGGACTGCTTGAGGGATAGATTTTTTTGGGGGGGGGCTTTCCTTACGAGCCCCCGGCTTACAAGCAGGTGACTCAGGACAAGGCAACGGGAGGGGCAAGAGGCACTCACCATTGTGGGGAAATAGCGGCTCGTTTTGAAGCTTTTCAGCATCATGGAGCAGAGGAATGTCCCCACGAACAGAATGAAAGACATGAAGGCGACGTCAGGCACGTAATTGCAGCTCTTGCCCACCAGGTGGCCACCTAGCTGCACACACTCGTCCTTGGTCAGCAGGGACCAGTTCCCTGACTCCAAATCAGCCTGCTGCGAAGAAGGAAGGAAGGAAGCAACAATCAGATTAGCAAGGGAGTCCCCGTCAGACGTGAGGAAGGTGCACCGTGAGCTGTGAATGGACCGCTGGAAACGCCTCCCGAAGGGAAGTCATGGATCCAGGGCTTTTTTTGTACAAAAAGCCCAGCAGGAACTCATTAGCATATTAGGCCACACCCCTTACAGCGCAACCCATTAGCATATTAGGCCACGCCCCATGCCTTCCCTTGGCTTGCCTGGGCACCCCGTGGCTGTGGGGAGCTTAGGCAAGGCCCTCCGATCCTTCCAGGGCCCCCCCTGCCTGCCCACCTTGGAATTGCAGGGGGAGGGTCACTTTCCAGGCCTTCCCTCTGTAGACACGCATGCAGAGGTTTTGGCTGTAGTGGGCATGGCCAACTCTGAAGCCAGCCGGAACTCCGTTCCTGTGCGTTCCTGCCCAAAATGAGCCCTGGATGCTGCAGTGTTGCAGAATGTAGAGACACCCGGTGTAAACCCCCTTGTGCTTGGGCCACTTCCACCCAGTGCCCTGTATGTCACTGTCAGGCACCCCCTCTGCCAGTGGCTGCGCCTCCCATTGCAATTAGATGGACCTTGCCCACTGTGATCCTACTCCCCCCCCCCAATGCTTTGAATCTATGAAAGGGGCTGGTGATGATCTCAGAAACGATAGTAATCAGCAGAAGAGTCATGATGCTGGGCGGGACGGAACAAGCAGGAAAACGCCAAAGGAAGAGCGATGTGGGATATCTGATGAGCCACGAGGCTACGTGTTACCTCCTCTGATATGTGAGAAAGGTGGAGATTCTTTGATGGGAAGCAGAAGAAGCAGAAGCAGAAGCGATTGGATTTATACCCTGCCCTTCACTCGGAGTCTCAGAGCGGCTTACAAACTCCTTTCCCTTCCCCTCCCCACAACAGGCACCCTGTGAGGTGGGTGGGGCTGAGAGAGCTCCTTTGAGGACTGCTCTTGAGAGAACAGCTCTGGGAGAACTTGTGGCCGACCCAAGGTCACACCAGCAGCTGCATGGGGAGGAGTGGGGAATCGAACCCGGTTCTCCCAGATCAGAGTCCGCGCTCCTAACCACGACACCAAACTGGCCCCCAGTCCTTCCCTGGTGGACTTGCATTAACCAGAGCATGCGATAAGAGTGCCAGGCTTTGGTTCCCTCTCATTCACCCCCAGCCCATGAGGGCGATGTGATTTCTTACCTGTCCAAAGCTGCGGGAGGCCGGGAACAGCGTCTCGTTCAGAAGAGAGGAGTTGCCTGCAAGAAACAGCCAAGCCAAGACAACAGGTCTCATACGCATGAAGCTGCCTTATACCGCGTCGGACCACCGGTCCATCGAGGTCAGCAGCTCTCCACAGTCTCCGCAGCTCTCCACGGTCTCAGGCTGAGGTCTTTCACGTCACCTCCTGCCTGGTCCTTTTCACTGGAGATGCCGGGGATTGAACCCGGGACCTTCTGCGTGCCAAGCAGATGCTCTCCCACTGAGGCATGGGCCCTCTCCTCACCCTGAATCTCAGGGTGCTTTTTGACAGAACTGATTCAAATTTCGGAGGATCCCTTGCTGCAATTTGCTGCTGACTTCAGGACCCACGGGACCGGACAGCTCTGTCTGACCTTGCCAACAGCACGGGTCAAGGATAGGCTTTCTTTAGCCTGCCTGGCCTAAAAGGGGCCAGTGCAAGACTAGGCCATCTATATGGAGTCAATCACATGCAGCGTGTTGGGTGTTACAAGTCAAAACACTTCAGTATTTACAGGGTTAATGATGTTTGTTAAGTCACATGTTTGTTTGTAACCAATCTGTTTAGACAATGGAATGCCCGGGAACTTTGGGGCCAATTTGCTAGTCTGATTGGAAACCAAGGTGTCAAGTATTTTAGCATATTGGCTTCTCCTCCCGTTCTTTGTTCTGAGTGAGAAGGAGACGCCATTCGGCTCTTCCCGTTTTACCTTTAGCTGTAAGGATGTAGGCATATTAGCTCTTTGTTATTTTCATATCCTGTGTACCTTTTCCCCATGTTAGGTTTATAGTAAACTTTTATATTTTAATACACACCATGGACTCAGTCTCTTAATACTCTGCTGACTTACTCAATAAGAATCCCTAACACAGCGACATGTTGTCCCTGAAGAGCGGCAACCATTCCGGCCCACCCACCGCCACGGCCCAGGCTGCTTGACCCTACCTCTCTCTGGCCCGCGGCAGGCGCAACCGTACAAGGGGACGTCGCTGATCCTGTAGTCCCAGTTGATGGGGAAGTGTTCCGCCAAGGAGAGCATCTTCTTGACCGCGTCGTAGATGAAGATGAAACTGATGAGGGCGCAGAAGCCTTCCTCCGTGAAGCGAGTGAAATACTGCACCAGGTAGCTGGCTTCGGTCGCCACCAGAATGAGGCCAAAGAAGGCCACCCAGAGCCCGATCCAGAGGCGGAATTCTAAATAGTCAAAGCTGTAATCTCTGCCGGGAAAGAGAGTCCAAAATGGCATCCTTGAGCGGGCTGGCAAGGGGGTTAGGGGCCAGGCATCCCCTCCCATCTCTTTGCCCAAGAATCTTGCAACGTGCGGAGCATGCTAGGGACTCAATCCTACAGCATACGAAAGACTTCATCCTACAGGACTTAATTCCACACAACAGGAGACTGACGGCCAGCAGTCTCCAGTGGTGAATCCCCATAGAGAATTGCCTGGTGGGCGAGGACTGCAATGCTCCCTCTAAGCTGTGGAGTCTTGTGAGCAAAAATTCCACTTCGTGAGCTACCGGCATTAAAGCGATGAGCAGTGATGTGACTACTGCATCAACTAGTTTGCTCTGGAGCCCTCCTTCCTGAGCGAAGAGAAAAATGTGTGAGCCGGAGGCTAAAAGAACTGTGAGCTGGCTCACACTCACTCAGCTTGGAGGGAACACTGGCGAGGAGGTCCCTTGTTGAGGGATTTCCCGGAAGAGGAGCAGGCGTGCAGGCAGATAATTCTAGGGCCAAATTAGATGTGTGACGTTTTCCCAAGAGTTCTCCCCACTCAGCTCTCATACAGTCAGAAGGCAGCTGTCGGTGACTACGTTTCGTGGACCAGAGACCACAACATGAGATGCCTCCTGCATTACCCTCAGTGCTCATTAAATCATCGAAGGAGTAACACTAGAGGGCTGGGCACAGAAAACGCTGGGCGTTTGTGGGCAGCAGCCAAGTAACATCCGGGCTGGGTTTGTGTTCTCCTCTGCCTGCAGGTGCTTAAGCCTGGGGGTGGCCAGAAGCGCGATCAGAGGGGCCCTGTTTGGTGTAGTGGTTAGGGGCGTGGACTCTAATCTGGGAGAACCGGGTTTGATTCCCCACGCCTCCACACGCAGCCGCTGGTGTGACCTTGGGCCAGTCACAAGTTCTCTCAGAGCTGTCCTCTCAAGGGCAGCCCTTGAAAGAGCTCTTTCAGCCCACCTCCCTCATAGGGTGTCTGTTGTGGCCTTTCTTCGCAGTTGCTTCTCAGCTGGGAGTGAGGATAACGTGGGTCGGAACCAAAGAACTGGCTTTGTTAGTTCTGGAGTTTAGATGCTGCTTGTAGTATTTCCCTGCATTCCTGGCAGGAAGTGCCAGTGGAGCCTGAGAGCAAATTGCAGAAGAGGCAACAGTGACTGCTGATTTGCTTGATCCCTACCATGGCTTTCCCTCTGCTCCAGGGATGGTTGTATTATCCAGTTTGGTGTAGCGGTTAAGAGCGCAGACTCTAATCTGGGAGAACTGGGTTTGGTTCCCCACTTCTCCTCCACATACAGCCAGCTGGGTGCCCTTGGGCAAGCCACAGTTCTCTCAGAGCTCTTTCCCTCTCCCTCCTCTCCCTCCTCTCCCTCCTCTCCCTCCTCTCCCTCCTCTCCCTCCTCTCCCTCCTCCTCCTCCTCCTCCTCTTCCTCTTCCTCCTCTTCCTCTTCTTCTTCTTCTTCTCTCTGAAACTCCTTTGGGTAGTGAAGGGCAGGGTATAAATCCAACCTCTTCTTCTTCTCTTAGCCTGTGGCTTGCAGCCTCGGCGCTATGCAAGCCGGCCCAGTGGATCAGGACCACCCAGGACGCGTTTGTTTACTTGTTTCCCTTTCTTTACATTATATTGTTTGAAAACTCCTATAAGCTGCTTTGGGTTGCTTGTGGGGAGAAAGGCGGCCACAAGAAAGGCCCTAAGCAAATAAATAAATAAATAAATAAATAAATAAAACAGCGCCAGGCCCCCCAGTTTGACTCAGGGCCACACAAGGGCAGTGGGTGACTTCATGCTTTCCCTTCGCATCATTTCCCGGAGAGAAATCCACCCCCCGAGAAAAATCTATTGGCCCCTGTGGGGGTGGGGGGATGATTTGCCTGTATTGTTTGCCTGTTGGGGTAACAGCTGTTCAGGGCGAGAGGGCAATTTCTGTACGGGGGGAAAAAGAGCAACGAGAAAGGGTTAACCCCAGCCCACTGCCTCTGCCCTGCGGCCCTGGTTGAAATCAAGGCTGCCCTCCCCCCACGGCTGCTCCTAAAGAAAATTAGAGACATCAGGTGATTGCTCGGATCCCTTCCAGCTGAGCCTATAGGAGAAGTGACCCTGATTGGGGCTGGCATCGGGAGGGGGGGGCTTGCCACGTGCTGGCTGGCTCCGGAGTGTTCCGGAATGGAACTGACAACAGGACCCATTCTGCAGAAGCATTATGGCGGTACTGGGCAGTGGGGAAAGACCCCAACCAGTCGTGTGGGGTGCTACAGTCACACTAGGAGCCAGGAGAAGGAGAACAGGTTTCGAGACCCCACTTTTCTCTCCCTTAAGGCATCTCCCAGCGGCCTACGATCGCCTTCCCCTCCTCTCCCCACCACAGGCTCCTTGTAAAGCAGGTGGGTCTGAGAGAGCTCTGAGAGAACAGTGACTGGCCCAAGCAGGCTCCATGTGGAGGAGGAGTGGGGGAATCAAGCCCCGCTCTCCAGATTGGAGCCCACCCCTCTTAGCTGCTACACCACGAAGGTTCAAGGAAGAGGCTGCACCCGGACAGATCAGCAGGATGAGTTTCGGTAGGATCTTCCTCCTCCCAGAGGTGCCTCTGCCCAAGAACTGTCTGTATTCCTGGGAGAAGTGGAGCACGAGCACAGGCCGCGATGCGGGCGTACTTACTTGCTGAAGGAGAAGAGAAGCCGTTCAAAGACAAGGACAGGCCCGGTGCTGCTCAGGATGGTGAGAGGCTGGCCGGAGCACAGGCAGAAGAAGGCTCCAGCGATGGCAGTGCCAAGGAAGCTCTCCAACACCCCCTATATCATATAGGGAAGAAGGAGGAGGAGGAGGAGAAGGAGAAGAAGAAAGAAGAAGAAAGAAGGAGAAGGAGAAGAAGGAGGAGGAGGAGAAGAAGAAAGAAGAAGAAAGAAGAAGAAAGAAGGAGAAGGAGAAGAAGAAGAAAGAAGAAAGAAGAAGAAAGAAGAAGAAAGAAGGAGAAGGAGAAGAAGAAGGAGGAGGAGGAGAAGAAGAAGGAGGAGAAGAAGAAGGAGAAGAAGGAGGTGAAGGAGGAGGAGGAGGAGGAGAAGAGGAGGAGGAGGAGATTGGATTTATACCCCACCCTTCACTCAGAGTCTCAGAGTGGCTTACAGTCTCCTTTCCCTTCCGCTCCCCACCACAGACACCCTGTGAGGTAGGTGGGGCTGAGAGAGCTCCGAGAGACCTGCTCTTGAGAGAACAGCTCTGAGAAGACTGTGAGTGGCCCAAGGTCACCCAGCAGCTGCATGTGGAGGAGTCGGGAATCAAAGCCGGTCCTCCCAGATTAGAGTCCGTACTCCTGACCACTACACCGAACTGGCTCTCACACAGCTCTGGTTGCCAGGATTCCTTTGGCTGGGGCAATCTGCCCCCCCCCCCGCCCCCAGTAGCAAGCCTGCCTGGGGCTGCCAGAGTGGCCTGCCCTCCCGCTGTCAGCCAGTGTGCTGAGGCAGCCCTCTTTGGGGAAAAGGAGCCGTGGAGGGGAGTAAGGCTTTTCCCAGCCCCAGCAGGACCCTTGCACAGACCTGCATGTTATCCGTCGCGTCGCCCAGCATCCCCCCAAAGGTGATGGCATTGGTGACGGTGGCCAGGTAGATGTAGAGAGCGGCCGAAAAGCACTGGAGGTTCAACACATCGTAGAAATCGCTGCAGTACCAGGGCGCTTTCCGTTGGATATCCTTGATTAACCCCCCGAAGAGTCTGCGAGAGAAAGGGAATCCCGCTGGGTTAGGGCTCCTGGGGACGTAGTTTCCTTCGGAAGCTGCACCCTGCCCCAAAACCCTTAGGGAAAGGCCGAGCCGGAACTGAACCCGCCTGATACACAAGCCCGAGTGCGGCTCCAGCGCACAACTACCACTGTGGTGTCTCCGTATCTGCTCGCTTCCCTACTTTGGAGGTCTAGGATAGCCTCTCTCTCCAGTTCTATCAGGCAGTGTTCCCTCTAAGCTGAGTGAGTGTGAGCTAGCTCACAGTGTTTTAGCCTCCAGCTCACAAATTTCTGTCTTCGCTCAGGAAGGACGGCTCCAGAGCAAACTGACTGATGCAGTAGCCAAACAGTTTGCTCAGAACTTTTATGCCAGTAGCTCACAAAGTAGAATTTTTGCTCACAACATTCCACAGCTTAGAGGGAGCATTGCTATCAGGTATTTTTTAATAATATTTGATGGACCAGTGATTGTGATGCCGACAAGGTGCTGTCTGACTGTTTGAACAGAATGTAAACCTGCACTTCGATGTTTTGCTTGGTTGACACCTGTTTTTGATCATATTTCATACCAATATTTATATAACAGGATAGAAAAATTTAAAAAATAAAAATAAAAAGCACAACATTGATTTACCTTGAACATACATCCATTATAGAAGAAGATGAAGAGAAGAGATTGGATTTATACCCCGCCTTTCACTACCCAAAGGGGTCTCAGAGCGGCTTACAAACTCCTTTCCCTTCCCCTCCCCACAACAGACACCCTGTGAGGTCGGTGGGGCTGAGAGAGCTCTTGACAGAAACTGCTCTTATCAGAACTACGGCTTGCCCAAGGTCATCCAGCCAGGTGCAAGTGGAGGCGTGGGGAATCAAACCCGGTTCTCCCAGATTAGAGTCCGCGCACTGAACCACTACACCCAACTGGCTGTAAAGGTAAAGGTAAAGGTCTCCCTTGCTCGAAAGCCAGTCGAGTCCGACTCTAGGGTTGCGGTGCTCATCTCCGTTTCAAAGCCGAAGAGCCAGCGCTGTCCGAAGATGTTTCCGTGGTCATGTGGCCGGCGTGACTAAACACCAAGGCGCACGGAACGCTGTGACCTTCCCACCAAAGTGGTCCCTGTTTATCTACTTGCCATTTCTTGCTTTCGAACTGCTAGGTTGGGAGGAGCTGGAGCCAGAGACAGGAGCTCACTCTGTCATGCGGCGCACTCGGGTCTCGAACTGCTGAACTACCGACCTTCCACAGCCTGTAGTTCAGCGCCTTAGCCACTTGAGCCACCGCAGCTCCTTTCAAACCGGCTAGACACAGTGCTATACACTTTTGCATAACCTCCAGGTGGGGCCTGGTTATCTCAAGGAATTATAACTGATCTCCGGATGACAGAGACCCGTTCCCCTGGAGGAAACGGCAGTTCTGGAGGGGGGGCTCTATGGCGTTACACCCTGCTGAGGTCCCTTCCCCCCTCCCCATATCCTGCCCTCCCCAGGTCGAATCTCCAGGAATGTTTCAACCTGTCGTTGGCGACCTACCTATCATCTCCTGGGCCGCACCACTGCTGGCTGAGTCCCAGCAGATTCCCCAAAGGCCTCAGGCAGGGCTTGACTGGGATCCAGCCAGTGGAGGTCCAGCCCAGGAGGCGATGCCCCCTAGCCAGCGCCCACGGCCCTGATGCCTAAGGGCCAACCGAGCCCTAATGGAGCATCGATGCCCTTCGCATTGGGCACTCTCAGGCATCTGCTTAGGTGGCCAGGCCAGTGTCAGCTACGCTGCCACGAGTGTGGAGATATTTTCTAATTGCTTTGCATTCCTTCCCATGCGCATAATTGCTTCAAAGCTGTAACGCTGATCTTTGATGTTGTACTGGTGGAGAATGTGGTGTCTATCGTCCGTGGGAGCTTCTCCGTTCCCAGCTCCACAGCCGTTAGAGAGTCCAGCAGTCTCCCGTGCGCGGGAGCCCACTTAATTGGTTATTGCTATGGGGTGTGTGTGTGCATACGAATGCCCTATATCCTATTATGCGCACAGGTATCCCGCCATTCCTAACAGTGTTCGTGTTCTTGCATCTGTGGCTTCTCAATAAAAGTAAAACCTTCCTGGAAGCGTGTGCCTCGTTGTTTAGCTGTGGGTCCTGACAGCCAGAGAGCCTACCCCGGAGTGCACCCCACAACCTTCCGCCCTGCTCCAGCCGACTGTCTCTATGAACTTTACCTTCCTGTCCTCTTCAGCTCCTCACTGGCGAGCTGGGGCCCGTGGAGATGGCGCTCTTCCATGGCAGACACGTTCCCGTTAGAATGCGGGCTCCATTCCCGGAAGTGCATGGAGATCCTGCGAGGGGGAGAAGGAATGTTTCCAGGGGGCTGCGGGAACTTGGCCACTGTTGAGGCTCAGCCTTGTTCTCCATCCCCGCCTGCCACTGGCCGGCTCCAGTTATTCCCCCCCCCCCAGTCCTCCACAGGCTTCTGCTCCCTCAGACCACAATGCCGATAGCACGACATTTTACAAAGTCCACATTGTCTCTGTGGTGGTCAGTGGCAGCAGTGTTGTTGCAGAGAGACTGCTGTTCCGCCCCCCCCCCAATGGAAATAAACAAGTGCACGGAGCCCTGCAGGATCTGTAGGAATGCTTGCCTGCCTCCAAAAAGCAACAGGGCTGCACGGTGGAGTGGAGGGGCTGGTCTTCCACCAGCGAGAAGCAGGGGTCGTTTTGTAGAAAAAGAGCTAGGGGAACTCATTAGCATAACTCATTAGCATATGCCACACCCCCTGACATCACCGGAAGTGTGTCATAAGGCTACACACCCCGTCCCCAATGGTCCCGGCCACCACCGGCGGCCTTGCAGCTCCATTGTCGAGCCCCATGAGGGGCCCGGCGGTGGACCCGCAAGGCCGGCGGGAGGGCAAGGAAGCCACGCAGAGGCCCTCCCTGGCCCCAGGCAGGCAGGGCTGGGGAGAGGCAGGGAGGAAGCAACTTACCCTCCCTCTTCTCCTGCCTCCTCCTGGCTGAATGAGGGCCGGAAGCGGGGCGGCCGGAAGCAGGGGGTGGGGCTTCGTCATGTGCCCCGCCCCCCGTACCTCACCCGGGGGAACTGCGATCCCCCGCGATCCCCCCCGAAATGACCTCTGGCGAGAAGTAAAGAGAAGCAGAACAGTCTCCAGCTCAGAGGACGGGTGGCTGACAGCGGGGCCAGACAGTGACTCAAGTGCTGTCAAAGGAGCATGATTCCATTTCCCCAGTTGTGTTTTTCTCCCTGCCATTTAAGTTCTCTGGCGCGCAAAACAATCACATGTTCCCAGCACTAAATATAGCTTCTGGGATGCTGGAGAAATGCAATATCCAGCCAGTGGATGTGCCAGCAGATGAAAATCTCTGGCTCCTCCAACACAGATGACAGAGAGGAGGAGTTGGAGGAGCTGGTTTTATACCCTGCCCTTCACTACTTAAAGGAGTCTTGGAGTGGCTTGCAATCACCTTCCCTTTCTCTCCCCACAGCAGGCACCCTGTGAGGTAGGTGGGGCTGAGAGAGCTCTGAGAGAACGGTGACTGACCCAAGGTCACCCAGCTGGCTGCATGTGGAGGAGTGGGGAATCAAACCCGGTTCTCCAGATTAGAGTCTGCCGCTCTTAGCCGCTACACCACACTGGCTCTCTCTATGCCAAACTGGGGTTCTATTGCCCCGATCTCATCAGATTCACCAGCATTTGATCTGAGCTTCTCTCCCCCACCCCCTGCTCTTCTTTGCACGTACCTCTTCTGCGGGGAGGGCAAGCATTTGGGGGGAGCAATGCGAATGGTTGGGTCCCATTTGCCTGGCGGGAGGATGGTCAGTTCATCCAGAAACTCATCGATTCCGGCAACGAGATCTTCGGTGCTTTGTGCCTTCCGGGCAACGCGCTGGAAGAGCTGGGAGAGGAAAGCTGCGGTGTTAGTCTCAGCCCGGCCTCCTCTAGAACAGCGGTTCCCTATGTTTTATGCAAGGCGACCCACAAGTCCAATTGTGTTGTTTTTTTGGCACCCTGGGCAAACGATGACTTGGGCACCCATCTATAGTCCAGCATTCCATTTTCTACAGTGGCGAACCAGATGTTTTTGAGAAACCAACAAACATCATGCGGCAGGGGCAGCTGCCTCCGGTCCAATGTTCCCTCTAAGCCTGTGGGGTCCTGTGAGCAAAAATTCTACTTTGTGAGCTTCAGGCCTTAAAGTTGTGAGCGAGCCATTTGGCTGCCACATCAATCATTTTGCTCTGGAGCCCTCCTTCCTGAGCGAAGACAAAAATGTGTGGGCTGGAGGCTAAAAAACTGCGAGCTGGCTCACACTCACTCAGCTTACAGGGAACACCAGTCCCACTATAACGCCCAAGCAAGTGGCACTCCGACATACACAGCCTTTGCACATGGGGGTTACATTCCAGCCGCTGACCACCCGCTCCTTCTCCATTACCCCCTCTCGTCCCCTCTAAGATTCTCACTCACTCTAGCGACCACCAGGACACATTTTTACGTGATCAACATGTATATGCAGTGAAGAAAAAATATTAATTAATGTATGACATAGAAGATAGAGTTTCCAGGGTCAGCTCTTGGTTTCCAAAATGCAAAAGAGAGCAATGGAGACGGCAGGAGCAGCCATTAGGGAGGGCTGGTCCGTGACCCACTTTCAGAGGACGCGTGACCCACTTTTGGGTCCCTCCCAACCCACAGGTTGGGAAACACTGCTCTAGAATAATCAG
Organism: Gekko japonicus; assembly: GCF_001447785.1. Lineage (NCBI taxonomy): Eukaryota > Metazoa > Chordata > Lepidosauria > Squamata > Gekkonidae > Gekko > Gekko japonicus. The sequence goes on along the minus strand of NW_015173145.1, from coordinate 386,177 downwards.
TGCATCCTGCCGTCCAGAAGAACACATCCAGGAAAACCATTTCGCTTTATTTGTATTGCAAAACAGACATATGCCCTAAAATGCCAAATATACCACCCGGAATGACTTGTTGTACCCTAGAAATAGGTTTGCCACCTTTTAACCCAGTAAAGTATGGACAATTCCAGCCATTTGCTGTAACAAAGAGGCAAAGTTCTTAGATCCAGAGGCGTTAGCTGTGTTAGTCTGTTGCTGCAAAATCCAAAAAAAAAGCCCAGTAGCACCTTTAAGACAAACAAACTTTATAGTAGCATAAGCTTTTGAGAAACATAGGCCCCGTTCTCACAGAGGATTTGCCGTGCTAAAGGCAAGGATGTCAGGCGGATTTTCGGGGCACGATCACACCGCAACATCTGGGAAGCGTAGCGCACCCGTGGCCAACCCGTGGCATCCTGCTGAAGATATGCAGAAAAAAACTACCTCGGAAAGTGGACTAGTATCCAGAAAACGCGGGGCAGGGGTGGGCGTCTGATTACGGGAGCGCTAGTATCCCATGGCATCTGGCGCCCGTCGATGTCCGTTGCAAACTGGATGTTTTTCATAAGCACATGCGCACAAACACATAACTGAAAGGAATGCTGCTCCGCGGAACTCCGCATGTGCACAAACGCGAAACGCTTGCTACGCCGCTTCTTTGCCACGCTCTAGCATCGCCGTGTGATCACCAGCTAACAGCCTAAGCACAAAGACTCGGGGGACCGTGTGATCGGGCTACTGCGCTTTATTTTGCTCCGGGGCAAACAGCCACGCCTCCACCCCGCGTTATCTAGCCACTGATGGACCTCTGCTCCATATGTTTATCCAGTTCCCTCTTGAAGCCGTCCATGCTTGTAGTTGCCACCACCTCCTGGGCAGGGAATTCCATGTGTTAACCACTCTTTGGGTGAAGAAATACTTCCTTTTATCCGTTCTAACCCGACTGCTCAGCGATTTCCTTGAGTGCCCACGAGTTCTTGCATTGTGAGAAAGGGAGAAAAGTACCTCTTTCTCAACCTGCTTTATCCCACGCATAATCTTATTAACCTCGATCATGTCACCCCTCAGCCATCGTTTCTCCATACTAAAGAGCCCCAAGCACTTTAATCTTTCTTCATAGGGAAAGTGTTCCAACCCTTTGATCATTCTCGTTGCCCTTTTCTGCATTTCCACATGCCCTACCACCAAACTCACCTCATCTGTCAGGAGAGTGGCCACAGCTCTGCCGATTTCATGGTAGGCCTTCACTTTGACTCTGGGGCCCAACAGAATAAAGAGGAACCTAGAGAAAGCCACACAGACACAATGAGTTGGCCCCACAACTCCATCTGCTCCCATCTGGAACAAGCATCACGCTATGGAAAAAGTGCATGCAAAGAGGGTAGAATTCTGCCTGCCTTGCAAGAGCCCATGCTGTGCTAGATCAGCAGTCGTTTTGCCAGGATCCTCGGACTGAGCTGGTCTCATTGGCAGGAGCAGGATGGAATCTCCTGCCCTGGAGCACACTAGGATTGCCAGCTCTCTGGCTTATAGGGCTGCAAGGCCTCCTGACTGCAACTGCTCAAATCTGCCACTGCTTAGAGTGGCAGTGGAAGGAAAAAAGGCTTTTAAATTTGGCATCTTCTGCCTGGCTATGTCACCTCTGGGGAAAAACAGGAAGTGATGTAGGATAGCTTCAGGAATCGCCGGAACCTTATGGTAAAATCATAAGAGTTTCTGGCGATTCCTAGACGGGGTTCCTCCTGGGAATGACGTCACACCGTGCATGGCACTGGCTTTTTCCCCTCTCCCTGCTGCTTGGAGTGGCAGCGAGCAGCAGGTGTTTTGTTCAGTGGCAGAATTTATAGGTGCAATAATTAAATACCAGGGAAATAATACTAAGTAAGGTCTTTTTATTTTAATTTCTGCTTAAGGCGATAGCTGTATGAGCAGTGATAAACAGACAGACAGACAGATAGATAGACAGACAGACAGATGATAGATAGATAGACAGACAGATGATAGAAGATAGATAGATAGATAGATAGATAGATAGATAGATAGATAGATAGATAGATAGATGATAGAGACAGACAGACAGACAGACAGACAGACAGACAGACAGACGATAGAAGATAGAAAGAAGATAGAAGATAGTAGATAGATGATAGATAGACAGATGATAGAAAGAAGATAGAAGATAGTAGATAGATGATAGACAAACAGATGATAGAAAGATAGATAGAGGATAGATAGATGATAGACAGACAGATGATAGAAGATAGAAAGATAGAAGATAGTAGATAGATAGATGATTGATAGACAGACAAATAGACAGACAGACAGATGATAGAAGACAGAAAGATAGATAGAAGATAGTAGGTAGATAGATAGACAGACAGACAGATGATAGAAAGATAGAAGATAGATAGATAGATGATAGATAGATGATAGGCAGACAGACAGACAGATGATAGAAGACAGACAGACAGACAGTGTTTCTGACAGGAGGCCTAGCAACTTTAAGTTCACTCTCTGAAGCTGCTGTTTTCTCCAGGGCAACTGATCTCTCTTGTTTGGACATAAGTTGTAATTCTGAGAGATCTCAAGGCCGCACCTGGAAGCTGGCAACCCTAACATAGGGCTTCATGTATAGGGCACACGTTTCCCAGGAAGGGAGGGAGGTTAGTGGGGTAGATTGCTGTAGAGTCCACTGCCCCCCAGTCCTGTCAACAGACATGGTCTCTGGGAGTTCCATGCAAGCAGAACTTGATTCTCAGATGGGGGGTGGGGAGAGAGGAGAGGGTTAAGCCCTCCCCCCGACACCTAATCTGAAATGCCTCCAAGGAGTCAGCCCTGTTGGGGCAACTTATGTGCAGCCGATCGGAACATATAATTTCTCCAGTGGGGCAAACAGTGGCTCCCTGGAGCTATTCAGGTTGGAAAAATAGTGCGTAGAAGAAGGCTTAAGCCCCAAGTTTCCTATCCAAATTGGGTCCCCCCACATGCCTGGGAAAGGGGTTCCAAACAAAAACCACCCAGATGAACCTCAGTTGCTATGTCAGAAGGCCCCCACATGTTAATGCTGGGTGTCCAGGACTAGACTGACCCCCCTTCCTGCCCTGAGACAGCTTTTGTGGCTGTCCCACAGTGTGTGTCATTGTGGGTCTGAGCACTGAAGACTGCATTAGTTTCCAGTGGCAGCTCAGAGCTGAGAACTACGGGCAGGAACTTCTGTTACATGCCAGACATTCTTGTCACATGACCCTGCTTGCCCATTTGTTACCTGCTAGGAAAAGCAACCTCCGTCAAGCCCCCAAGGAACACAGCATCCTCCAAACGCACAAAGGCAATGAAAGGCTTCTCCAAGAAGCTGGCTTCCCCTACAAGAATGTTGGCCACTTCCGTCCCAGCTGGAATCTTCTTCTTAAAGCGGTTTTTCAGCTGCAAATGAAACAATGCAGAACTGGCAATCCACGGTCCCAGAAATGAAAGAAGATGTGAATGGATGGGGGACAAAATTTCCTGGGGCAGGTTGCTCTGGGAGACCAAGAGGCCATTCTGTCCACCTGGCTCATATGGCTCTCAGTTGTCACAACACCCGTAATCTCTGAGATTTAGCAATAGCTGGAAGCCTCTGTAGGTTCCTTCCTATCCTCTGTAGGACCTGGAATTCACAGCACGTGCTCCTCTGCAGCCAAGGGGAACTTGCTCTCGGCCCCGGTCACACGAGCGGGATAATCCGCAGGTGAAGGGAGGCTTTTAGAGCCGGAGCAAAATGACGCGTGGTAGCACGATCAGACCGTCCCCCAAGGCTCCGTGCTCAGGCCTTTGGCAGCCGATCACACGAAGCCAGGCAAAACGGCAGTAACACGCTTGTGCACATGCATGGGACGCCGATGGGCGCTGGCTGCGACAGGTGACCAGTGCTGCCTGATCAGACGCCCACACGCGCCGCACGTTTTCCGGAAGATACTGCATGGTTCCCCATATCTTTTAACTCCACTTTTTCGGGCCGAAGCTACAGATTGGAGACGGGCGCGCCACGCTTCCCAGATGTTGAGGTATGATCGCGCCCATTTAATCCGCAGGCAAGCCCTCCCTCTCGTGAGGCAAATTCTCCGTGTGACCGGGGCCCTCGTTTACAACAAAAGTCTAAAAGTGGGTGACTATTTCCTCCTCTGCTTCATTCAGAATTAGTGCGGTTCCTCTCTCCCTCCTGTGTATGTGTGTGTATTTCCCTTTGGGTTGTCAACTCCGGGTTTGGAAAATACCAGGAGATGTTGGAGGTGGAGTCTGGGGAGGGAGGGTTTGGGGGAGGGGCAGGACCTCAGGGTGGTATAACGCCATACAGTCCACCCTCCGAAGCAGCCATTTTCTCCAGGGGAACCGATCTCTGTCGCTTGGTGATAAATTCTAATCCCAGGGGAATCTCCAGGCCCCACCTGGAGGCTGGCATAGGACTGCCAAGTGGGGGCAGGGGGCGGGTAAACCCCTGTTTCAGAGGCCCGATTTCCGCCGCTGCGGAATCAGGCCCCGGGGGGAACTCCGCCCCCCGAAGCGCAGCGTGGCTGCGTCACTCTATGGTTTTCCCTCCGACGATCGGGGCCATGCCTTCAACGTGATCGACGTCGCGTGTCACTTCCGGTGATGTGCTGGCGGCGCGCATGCGCACATCAACGGACGGCTCCCAGAGCCCGGCAAGGCTCCCCTGCCGGTAAGACAAATTGACTTGGCAACCCTAGGCTGGCAGCCCACGTTTCCATCTTCTTTCCTATGTGGGCAGAAGGAATGTTTCTCAGAGGGCCTGTCGGGGCTTTCAGCAGCCCTGAGCACCGGGGCTTCTACAGCGGAGAAAGCACCCTTTTCCACCACTTATTTTTGGTAGGGTGCATGAGCAAGCACGTGTCATGGTGACAGTCTCCGACTAAGATCTGGGAGAACCAGGTTTGAATCCCACTCAGCCATGGAAACTTGCTGACCTGGGCCTAGTCTGGGGCTGCCAGGTCCACCTGGCCACCTGTGTGGGGCAGGGAGGGGTAAGGTTGCCAGCTCCAGGTTGGGAAAGTCCAGGTGATTTGGGGGCACAGCCTGGGAAGGAAAGAGTTTGATGAAGGGAGGGACTTCAGTGGTGTCTTAAGCCAGCCCTCCAAAGCAGCCATTTCTTGATCTCCATAGTCTGGGGATGAGCTGTAATTCCAGAGGATACCCAAGTCCTACCTGGTATCCCTAGGCTAGTCGCATGCTGTCAGCTTAACTGACCTCACAACTGGACTCAAAATTTGTTCTACAACCTCACAGTGTTCCTGTGAGGATAAAATGGAGGAGATGAGAACGAGGTGAGGTGTTTTGGGTCCCTCAGTGGGGAGAGACATTGTGTACAACTGCAATGAATCCTCAGTGGAATAGCCCATCCTCATGTCATGGAGAGCTCAGCCTTGTGGAGCAGCTCTCCTGCGTGCCTCTGGGGTGAGGAACCGAGGAGTGCTACTGGAAAGCAGGGAGGAAGGGTTAAGAAGTCGGGTGGCATTCCAGCAGAGCTCCGCTCGTACGCCACACTTGTGGTGGGGTGAAGGATGCCAACCTCCAGGGTGTTCTAGTAACAAATATATATACACTGCAAAAACCTTTTAACAAACTAATGTGTTCTATTTATGGTCACCATTAGTAAAGTGCATAGTGTATCATTATTTCATCCTAGTCAGGTATAAATATTCATTACATTCAATAAGCAATAACATTCAGTACATACAGATTTCTAACTACCAGACAATTTTGCATCAGTGTTTTAAAAGTCAAGCCCCAACGGGAGTTTCCAGAATTATAAACCCGCTTCTCCTTGCATGAAGTCTTCCAAAAGGGGACAGTTGTATGAATGCTTTTTGGCGGTCCTACAAAAGACACATTGTGCAGCTAACATTCATGGACAGAGTACTCCTGTCATTCTCAAAGTTGCAACTCCCGTTGGGGCTTGACTTTTAAAACACTGATGCAAAATTGTCTGGTAGTTAGAAATCTGTATGTACTGAATGTTATTGCTTATTGAATGTAATGAATATTTATACCTGACTAGGATGAAATAATGATACACTCAGTGGTCATTTTGTAGAAAAAGAAGTGCAGGAGCTCATTAGCATAACCCATTAGCATAGCTCCTTTGCATATGCCACACCCCCTGACATCACCGGAAGTGTGTCAGAAGGCAACACCCACCGCTCAGCCTCCACTGGACTCTTTTGGATTGCTAGCTCTTGGGGGAGGGGGAACGTGCAGATCTGCCCTCACAGAGGAGGGAGAGCTTGTACCTGAATAAAACTTGGTCTTAAAGGTGCCACTGGACTGTCTTGGATGGGGGAGCTGGGTGGGGGGCTCTGCAACTTACCTGGCTGCTTCTTGCTCTGACTGAGGGCTGCTGGGAGCAGGAGGTGGGGCTTGTTCCATGTGCCGGCCCCCTGGGCTCTTTACTGCTGGAGCTCTGCTCCTGTGCGCTCCTGCAGGAAATAACCCCTGGATACACTATGCACTTTACTAAATGGTGACCATAAATAGAACACATTAGTTTGTTAAAAGGTTTTTGCAGTGCCTATTTATTTGTTACTAGACTCTCCTAACACTGCAGCTCGGGTTGCTTCAACCTCCAGGGGGTGGCTGGAGATCTCCTGGGATCACAACCGATCTCGAGGCGACAGAGATTGGTTCACCTGGAGAAAATGGCCGCTTCGGAAGGTGGGCTCTACGGCATTATCCCACATTGAAGTCCCTCCCCTCCCCAAACCCCGCCCTCCTCAGGTTCCACCCTCAAAATCTCCAGGTATTTCTCAACCTGGAGCTGACAGTCCTAGGTGGGGTGGAGCTCCGTCTTGATTTTCGGGGGCTCTGGCCAGAAAGGTCTGCTTCTGCTGTCTGCTTTGGACCGGAGGGACCTTTGTAGGCTACAATGCCTTACAGTCAACCGTCCAAAGCTGACAGTTTCTCCAGGGGAACTGATCTGTATAGTCTGGGGATCAGTTGTAATTCTGGAAGATCTCCAGGACTGACGTGGAGATCGGCAAGCGTCGTTGCATGCCTGTTGTAAAATAGTCAAAAATTGTTTAATACTCAGACTATTTGATGGATCTTGCTCTATTGGAAAGAAGAGATTTCTTTGCTTTTTAAAAATACTTTATTCTAAGGGAAAAGGGTTCAGGGGATTACTACAAATCAACATAACACTAAGAGCTACATTTCTATGCTGCCTACAGACAAGACAAGCACACACGTAATGGAGGAGTTCTCCTTCTTCTTGACCCCTAGAAAGGAAGTCATCTGAAACAAATGGCCAATCTGCATCACAGTAGAAGTTACTTTTCCCGGGCTAATCCCCCATTGGCTTAGTGCCAGGTATCCCTTCCAGGTCAGTCTAAACAATAGCAAACTAGGAATACAAGTTAACCCTATAATGACTGAATCAGACCTTGTAAACACATACATTTCCAACAATGCCTTGGTGAAACGGATACCTTTGCCTTTTACAAAGTCCCACCTAATCTTTAGAGCTGACTTTACTAAGCCATGAGAAGACTGGATAGGGTCGCCAGCCTCCAGGTGGGGACTGGAGATCTCCCGCTTTTACAGCTGGTCTCCAGCTGACAGAGATCAGCTCCCCTGGAGAAAATGGCTGCTTTGGAGGGTGGACTCTGTGGCACTGTACCATGCTGAGGCCCCTCCCCTCCCCAAACCCCGGCCTCGCCTGGATCCACCCCCAAAGTCTCCAGGTATTTTCCAACCCGGACCTGGCAACCCTAAGACTGGGAAACTTTTAAAGAGGAGTCCTCGTGGGAGACGACGACAGATAGGGCGGCCAACCTCCAAGTGGTGGCCAGAGATCGCCTGGGATTGCTACTGGTCTCCAGGCAACAGAGATCAGATCGCCTGGAGAAAATGGCCACTTTGGAAGGTGGACTCTGTGGCATCATAGCCCAACGAAGTCCCTCCCCTCCCCAATCCCCACCATCAGGGGTCATCTCCTGCAGGAGCGCACAGGAGCGGACAGATCTGCATGCCCCCCCCCCTCCAATAGCCAGCAATCCAAAAGAGTCCAGTGGAGCCTGAGCGGTGGGTGTTGCCTTCTGACACACTTCCGGTGACGTCAGGGGGTGTGGCACATGCAAATAAGTTATGCTGATGAGCTCCTGCACCTCTTTTTCTACGAAATGACCCCTGCCCACCATCCTCAGGTTCCACCCCCCCCCCCAAACCTCCAGGTATTTCCCAACCCAGAGCTGGCAACCCCATTCAGGGAGCACCTGGCAGGTACAGACCCTTGCAAGCGTTTTTCATCCCCACCCCTCCTCTTTGCCTACATCTAACAAATCTTACTTACCTGTTCCTTAGCGGGCATCTCCAAAACTTCACCCCCTGGATCTGAGTGGCCACTGGCTTTGTCTGCAACGGAAATGGAGGGAAGATGAATCCTTCTGAACACCAAGGGCCCCCCCCCCCCAATTGGCCTTGTGGGTTCATTTGTTCTCTAAGCCCCAGTATTTACAAAGTGGAGGAGCTGCTTATCAACTGGCTCTTCAAAGAGGCAGGAAGATCAAAAGTTGTCTTCTGCCAGACACTGCAGGATTGCTTTTGTTGGATGGAACAGACTGGGCCACATCACTTAATGCCAGTGCCAGGGGTCATTTCCTGCAGGAGTGCACAGGAGTGGAGCTCCGGCAGTAAAGAGCCCAGGGGGCGGGCACATGCAACAAGCCCCACCCCCTGCTCCCAGCAGCCCTCAGTCAGAGCAAGAAGCAGCCAAATAAGTTGCAGAGCCCCCCGGTCCAAAACAGCCCAGTGGCACCTTTAAGACCAGGTTTTATTCAGGTACAAGCTCTCCCTCCTCTGCGAGGACAGATCTGCACGTTTCCCCCCCCCCCAATAGCTAGCAATCCAAAACAGTCCAGTGGAGCCTGAGCGGTGGGTGTTGCCTTCTGACACACTTCCAGTGATGTCAGGGGGTGTGGCGTATGCAAATAAGTTATGCTCATGAGTTATGCTAATGAGCTCCTGCACCTCTTTTTCTATGAAATGACCCCTGGCCAGTGCAGACATTGGGGTCTCGGGGGGAGGGCAGCAGAGAGTCAACAAAGGCTCGACAGGATGCTTCCTGACCTCTCCCCTTTGTCCACTCCTGCGGCTGTCCCTTTGTTACCAGGAACGATTCCTTCCCGCTAGCCACTTCCCTTCCCTTTCTCTCTCCCTGGCCAAATCTGCACTTGTCTTTCCAGCCGCTGTGCCAACGATCGTGCATTGTCTCAAAAAAAAAGTCACACCAGGTGCAAAGGTGGCTCGCCCAAAATATGGCAAGGAGGTGGTCTGGGACGACTCCTGGCGTTGGCCTATTTCTGCACTCGGAGTTTGCCCTTGCCACAAAAAGTGTAAATCGTTAATAAAGTGCCCCGTTGTTTGTCTCTCTTTATCCACCACTGGAAGGCTGGAAGGCTTTCTACAATCCCTCCGCACTCTAAGCTTAGATAGACAACCGGAATCCTTTGCACCGCCTTTCCTATCTTGTCTGGAACTCTCTGCAACAACAAAGAACTATTTCTTTTCAAAGTAACAAGCCTCAGGATGAACTTGACTACCTGGTAGGGCTGCCAACATCCAGGTGCGGCCTGGAGACGTCCAAGGATGACAACGGGTCTCCAGAGGACAGAGATCAGTTGCCCTGGAGAAAAGGGCTGCTCTGGAGGGCGGCACTATGCTCCACTGAAGCCCCTCCCTTCGTCAGCCCCTTTCCTGCCCAGGCTCCGCCTCCAAATCCTCAGGGATTTCCAGACCAGGAGGCGGCAGCCCTGCCACTTGTTCTGCTACTGTTACATCCATCCCACAAGGGATGCCAGCCTCCAGGTGGGACCTGGGGATCCCCCAGAATTGCAGCTCATCTCCAGA
>NW_015173145.1:367091-375873 GCF_001447785.1 Gekko japonicus | reverse complement strand
GGCCTATTATGCTAATGAGTTTTTGCTGGGCTTTTTCTACAAAAAAAGCCCTGCACGCCCCCATCCCCTGCTGGTGGCCAGCGGGGACCTAGCAGCCCTCCATCCCACTCCACCTACTTCCGGGGAACTTCACCAGCGCTGCTCCTACAACTCCCATCGGTGCTGTTCTATTAATGAGGAGCAGACCAGGATGTTGAAACCAGCTGAGCCAGGTGGCCCCTCAGTGCTGGCAGCAATGCAAGCATCCAATACAAGCTACGGGCTCAGTGGGCCCTCCAGCAGGGCCGATAACCTTCGGGTGGCACCTGGACATTTCCCGCTATTACAACTCTTCTCTGGGCAACCAAGATCAGTCCCCCTGGAGAAAAGGGCTACTCTGGAAGGCGGACTCTATGGCATTATATCCCGCTGAGGTCCCTCCCCTCCCCAAACCCCGCCCTTCCCAGGCTCCGCCCCCAACATCTCCAAGTATTTCCCAACCCTTCTCTCCCGTGTCCCTCTGGGGCAACTGCCCACCAGGAATTTCCCCAGCATGTTCAAGGGTGAGTCCACCCACAGTCAGTGTTCCCTCTAAACTGAGTTAGTCTGAGCTGGCTCACAGTTTTTTAGCCTCCGGCTCACACATTTTTTTCTTCGCTCAGGAAGGAGGGCTGCAGCGCAAACTAATACATGCAGCAGCCAAATCGCTCGCTCACAACTTTAATGCCAGTCGCTCACAAAGCAGAATTTTCGCTCACATGACTCCACAGCCTAGAGGGAGCAGCCGTGCTAGGGACATTTCTCCAGGGGTCGTTTCGTAGAAAAAGAGCTAGGGGAACTCATTAGCATAACTCATTAGCATATGCCACACCCCGACATCACCGGAAGTGTGTCATAAGGCCACACCCCCTGACATCACCGGAAGTGTGTCATAAGGCCACACACCCCACCCCCAACGGTCCCGGCCGCCGCCGCCGGCCTTGCAGCTCCACTGCCGAGCCCCATGAGGGGCCCGGCGGTGGACCTGCAAGGCCGGTGGGAGTGCAAGGAAGCCCCGCAAAGGCCCTCCCTGGCCCCAGGCAGGCAGGGGTGGGGAGAGGCAGGGAGGAAGCAACTTACCCTCCCTCTTCTCCTGCCTCCTCCTGGCTGAATGAGGGCTGGAAGCAGGGCGGCCAGAAGCAGGGGGCGGGGCTTCGTCATGTGCCCCGCCCCCGTACCTCACCCGGGGGAACTGCGATCCCCCGCGATCCCCCCTGAAATGACCTCTGCATTTCTCAAAAAGAAATTGCTTAGCAAGCTCCCGTTGAGTTCTGTGATGTAGAGGCCATCACATCCATTGAAGCTGGGAAGCAAAAGCTACATGACCGATCACCGGTCCAGATCGCATATCTGTGCTAAGACAAGTCTGTCACCTGAAAGGACCTTTAGCCACACTTAGTCCAAAGTCCAACGGGTTTGGGTCTGAATGGGTTGTGATGCCAGGAGTCTAGGGACAGCCCTCTAATCTGATGCAGGTTGGGGTTAAGAAGAAGAAGAAGGGAAGAGACTGGATTTATACCCCACCCTTCACTACCCAAAGGAGCCTCAGGGCGGCTTACAATCTCCTTTCCCTTCCCCTCCCCACAACAGCCCCCCTGGGAGGTAGAAGAAGAAGAAGAGATTGGATTTATACCCCACCCTTCACTACCCAAAGGAGCCTCAGGGCGGCTTACAATCTCCTTTCCCTTCCCCTCCCCACAACAGACACCCTGTGAGGGAGGCGGGGCTGAGAGAGCTCTTTCGAGGACTGCCCTTGAGAGAACAGCTCCGAGAGAACTTGTGACTGACCCAAGGTCACAACCAGCAGCTGCATAGGGAGGAGGGGGAAATCAAACCCGGTTCTCTCAGATTAGAGTCCGCACGCCACTACACCAAACTGGCTCACGAAGAGAATCGACCGCCTAGGGAGGCAGCTACGCACCAGAGCAAGATCCAAGGCCCATCTCAAGCAGCACCTGCAGCTGGGGTCGGGTGGTGTGGTGCTGAGGTCTGAGGAGCAAGACGTACCGGAGCTTCTTCGTGAGCTCTGGCTGGAGGCCGTGCTTCTCTATCTGGGTCTCAATCACCTTCTCTGGAAGACAAACCAAAACCACGTTGAGACCACCCAAAACAAGGAGGTTTTCATTTGCGGTGTGGTTCCTCTAGAAGTCATTGAAGAATGTTGAAATCAGGCGCCACCATGTTTCTAAGCAGGAGTTGCTACTGCAAAAGGCAAACATTGGGCTTACACAGGATTGGGAGCATCCAGAGACAGGAGACCACACAAGCCTTCAAGCTCCACTTGGGCTGCGTTCAGACTGGCAGTCTGGCCCGAGGTAGGCAGTGTTCACAAATGGATTAAATGGGCCTGGTCACGCAGCCACAGCTGTCAGCCGTTCCCCAGTCATACGTACCCTGTCGTACGAGTTGGAACTGGAGTAAACAGCCACCACATAACGTGGTGCTTTTGGCTCCTTCAAGCATTCATTGCGCGTGGCTGGATGTCTGAACATGGGAGAGCGCAAACAGAACAGATTGGTGGTCTGATCCTGCAGATCCATTCCCGCTGCTAGGGTGTTTTTTCTGGAATTTAGCATATGTGCATGTGCGTATGAGCATATGAGTGCACATGAACACCTATGCACATGCATGGGTACATATGCACGCACATGCATTTAAAAAATGACCGGGCAGCGTGCTCCATGGCTGAGGCGCTGCAGTAATGTGGATGCTTGATCACGGGACGTCCTCGTGGGTAACTCGCAGCAGGGTATGCTGTGTCCGTGACCTGACCCGCGACACTTTAAACTGGTATGGTTAGAGGCATTGCCATATTGCACCAAGCTGCCAATCTGACCACAGCCTCAGTTTGGTTATTGGAAACTGGGCTCCCCACTTTGTCATTAACAGTTTAAATTGCTAGTAACAGAGTGGGTGAGCTGATTTCAAATAGTGGAACCAAACTGAAATTGAAAGTCTAAGCAACTGAAAGTCTGAGAAATCGAAAGTCTAACTCCCGTTTCTGTGCTGTTCTGAGATAAGTTGAGGCTGAACAAACATATATGACTTTTGTCATGTCTGTTCAGTTTAATACATGTGTACAGTGGGATTACCTGCATAAGAACATAAGAGAAGCCAATGTTGGATCAGGCCAATGGCCCATCCAGTCCAACACTCTGTCACACAGTGGCCAAAAATATCAGATGCCATAAGGAGGTCCAGCCAGTGGGACCAGGACACTAGAAGCCCTCCCACTGTTACCCCCCCCCAAGCACCAAGAATATAGCGCATCACTTGCCCTAGACCGAGAGTTCCTATCTATACCTCGTGGCTAACAGCCACTGATGGACCTCTGCTCTATATATTTATCTAATTTCCTCTTGAAGCCGTCCGTGCTTGTAGCCGCCACCACCTCCTGTGGTAGTGAATTCCATGTGTTAATCACTCTTTGGGTGAAGAAGTACTTCCTTTTATCCGTTCTAACCTGACCACTCAGAAATTTCATTGAGTGCTCACGAGTTCTTGTGTTGTGAGAAAGGGAGAAAAGTACCTCTTTCTCTACCTGCTCTATCCCATGCATGATCTTATAAACCTCAATCATGTCACCCCTCAGCTGTTGTTTCTCCAAGCTAAAGATCTAAAAATCTAAAAGACCTAAAATGTTAAAACAGAAATCATGAATAAAACTATAATTCATTTAAATCATAATTACCGGGTGCATACGAAATTCTGTTACAGTTGGGTGAAGCCAGATTTTTGTCGCTTTACAGCTAAAACGATCATTAAAAATTTAGTAACAGAATAAGTGGTTTCAGGATTAGTATCTGCCAACAGATAGGGGACCACCCAGAGTTCAGTAGGTAATTGGCGTTTGGTAAGAACTGGAGTGATCCAAATCGATCTAGGAGTCGACCACTGATGACATAATAATAGAAGATGGCCGAGTGTTTCCACAGCTCCTGTCTCACAGTTACATAAGCGATCTGAGTAGGGGACTTTAGGAAAGCGACCCGTTAACTCAGCAGTGGGAAAAGAGTTAAGCCTAGCAAGAGTGAAAACACGTCTATAACTAGGTATTTTTAGGGATCTAGTATATATATCTAGTATATATACTTTAGGCACCCAATGAGAAGGGAGCACTCACTGGAGAAGACCCTGATGCTGGGAAAGACTGAAGGTCAAAGAAGACAGGGACGGCAAAGGATGAGATTGTTAGACAGTGCCATAGATGCAACGAACATGAAGTTGAGCCAATTTCAGAGGACAGCGGAAGACAGGAGGGCCTGGCGTGATCTGGTCCGTGGGGTCACGAAGAGTCGGACTCGACTGTGCGACTGAATTGTTTCCTTCCCACAGAAGCCAGTGACTGTGCGACTAAACAACAACAACAAATATGGAGGAAGACATCACATCTAGTTTGGCCCTGAGATGTGCACACGGATGGATCTCTTGCACAGGCAGCTTGCCCAGCGCTGCCTTCCATTGCCAAGAAGCGGCCCTCGAACCCAGGCCCTTTATCTTTCCCCACTGCAGTGGACTGTAGGAGGGGCTCTTCGTTCTCAAAAGGGGAGCAGCTGTGTCGATTTCTACATCCTCTGTCCAGGCTCCGGGTGACAGTGGGGCACAGCTGGAGGATTTGCCACAGCTGTCTTGTCCCTCCACCCCGTCCACAGAAGCCCAGGGCTGCTTCCCCAGAACTAACAGCGCCATGGCACAGGCTACATGAGCGTACGTGCCTGGCTATTAAGTGTCACCGTTTTGCTTCAGGAGCTGCTAGTAACCCGACACTCAGTCACAGAAGGACATGTCCCTAGGAAGGCAGGACAGCCGATGGCCACATACCAACTATCTGCTTAAAACTGCGGGCTTCCAAGTCTAGGAGGACAGCGCCTCTCCTCATGCACGTCCGTAGCTCAAGCAAGCTGTGCAGGGATAGAGTGGTCACGTGAGGTTTGCTCCAGCGTTCGCCTCCGTCTTCCACTTTCTCTTCAAATTTAATCCATCTGCAACAAAAGAGCTGAGTTAGTCCCATGACCACGGCTCTCGGCATGCTGGGCGATAAGCCTTTTCTCTCATGCCATCAGGGGTCATTTCGTAGGAAAAGAGGTGCAGGAGCTCATTAGCATAACTCATTAGCATAACTCATTTACATAGGCCACACCCCCTGACGTCACCGGAAATGTTTCAGAAGGCAACACCCACCGGCTCAGGCGCCACTGGACTGTTTTGGATTGCTAGGTACGGGGGGACACATGCGGATCTGTCCTCGCAGAGGAGGGAGAGCTTGTACCTGAATAAAACTTGGTCTTAAAGGTGCCACTGGACTGTTTTGGGCCGTGGAGCCGTGGGGGCTCTGCAATTTACCTGGCTGCTTCTTGCTCTGACTGAGGGCTGCTGGGAGCAGGGGGTGGGGCTTGTTGCATGTGCCCACCCCCTGGGCTCTTTACTGCCGGAGCTCCACTCCTGTGCACTCCTGCAGGAAATGACCCCTGCATGTCATGAACAGCCACCTACTTCAAACCCGTTTCCTTTTCCAGGTGCAAACATTTCTGGCCCTTCGGAAGCTTAAACGTGACTTGAATGATCCCTACAGCCTAATAAACATATCCAGACAGAAGAAGAGGAGGAGGAGGAGGAGGAGGAGGAGAAGATTGGAGTCTCAGAGTGGCTTACAAACTCTTTTCCCTTCTCCTCCCTACAACAGACACCCTGTGAGGAAGCTGGGGCTGAGAGAGCTCTCTTGAGCACTGCTCTTTCAAGGACAGCTCTGACACAACTATGCCTTGGCCCAAGGTCATCCAGCAGCTGTGAGCGGAGGAGTGGGGAGTCAAACCCGGTTCTCCCAGATTAGAGCCTGTGCACTTAACCACGACACCAACCTGGCTGAGTGCGTTCAGCTCTCTTTTTTCCCCTCGTTCGTTCCCTACCTCCATCATTCTCAAAGTTTAGATGTTCACTTCTTGGGACCAGAACCCATATTTGTTAGTGGTTGTAGATTTTCCGGGCTGTGTGGCTGTAGTCTTGGCATTGTGGTAGCTGTCATTTCGCCAGCAACTCTAACTGGCATCCTCAGAGGTATAACACGGAAAGATGGAGTACTCTCTGTATCAATGTATTAGGTACATTGGTACTACAATGCCAAGACCACGGCCATACGGCCCGGAGAATCTACAACAACGAATGAACTTCGGCCGCGAAAGCCTTCGACAACCCATATTGCTGCTTCTCTTACTTTATAACGCCTCGCCTCGTTGCCAAGAGCAGAGAGGCTGTTTTATTTGCCAGGGAAGTCCCTGCATGGCCACTAGTGGGCAGGAGCAAGCTGTGTGCCACCCTGTACCGCTTGGCTCCCCCCCAGGCTGTGGTAAGGACAACAATGGGTGTAGCTAGGCTTGACCATCAGGTGATCTGGCCGCTGGCTGGCTTGGATCTGCCTGACAGCAGCAAGGACCCGAGCGGGGTGCCGGCCAGCTCCCATGGGGTATCCATTGGGTGGCCCCAAGCAGTCATTGGGGTGGCTCGGATGGAGAACCAGCCTTGAGTTCAAGCCGCTTGTTCTCTTTGACATCACTGTGGACAGGGGTCGTTTCGTAGAAAAAGAGCTAGGGGAACTCATTAGCATAACTCATTAGCATATGCCACACCCCCTGACATCAGGGGCCCGGCGGTGGACCTGCAAGGCCGGCGGGAGTGCGAGGAAGCCCCGCCAAGGCCCTCCCTGGCCCCAGGCAGGCAGGGGTGGGGAGAGGCAGGGAGGAAGCAACTTACCCTCCCTCTTCTCCTGCCTCCTCCTGGCTGAATGAGGGCCGGAAGCGGGGCGGCTGGAAGCGGGGGCGGGGCTTCGTCATGTGCCCCACCCCTGTACCTCACCCAGGGGAACTGCGACCCCCCGCGATCCCCCCCGAAATGACCTCTGACTGTGGACATCTGAGATCCTGGGGCAGAATCTCACACTGTTGTCCCTTTTTCAAAAAATGACAGATGCATGCATTTTCTGCAAAGATCAGGGAAGTGGGAGGAGTCCATTTTACTCTTCCTTTCTACCTAATACTCCCCCCTACACTAGTTGGTGTTGGACTGTATCCCACCACTTAGCTCAGCAAAGTCAGCAGTCAGCACCCAATGCAAACAAGCCAGCTTCTCCCACAGAAATAGACACAGTCTGTGCCCATTTCACAGTCAGAAACACAGATTGTGCTGGCTGTGGGGGAGTTGGGGGAATACCTCAGTGGCAATCCTCCTTAAAAGTCCCGCTGTCTCCTCCAGGGCTCTGAACCAACCCTTGTGATTTAGGCTTCATGCAAATCCAAGTGATTGACAGGAATCACAGCCCAAGGAATGGGGGAGGGATAAGCCAGCTTCAGCTTTAAGGAGGGTGAAGAAACTTTTTAAAAAATAATAATGCTGGGACAGGAATTTTGTGGCTCTGGAAAGGAGCGTCAAGCTTAGCCAGGCTTTTATGGGAGGTTTTAGTTAGGGTTTGGAGGTCGGCTTAGGGAAGAAAGTTTATTTTAGTGGTACAAATAAGCAGGGGTCATTTCCTGCAGGAGCGCACAGGAGCGGAGCTCCGGCAGTAAAGAGCCCAGGGGGTGGGCACATGCAACAAGCCCCACCCCCTGCTCTTAGCAGCCCCAGGCCACGAGGAGCAAGAAGCCCCTCCCTTCCTCCCTCCCTCCCTTCCTTCTTTCACTTTCCCTCGTATTTTCCTTCTCTCCCTTTCTTTCCCTCTTTTTTCCCTCCTTCTTTCCTTCTATTTCCTTCCTTCTTCTTTTTCTTTCCCTCCTTTCCTTCCTCCTTTTTTCCCTCCCTCCCTCCCTGCACAGATCTGCGCGTCCCCCCCCCCCAGGTAGCAATCCAAAACAGTCCAGGGGCACCTTTAAGGCCAAGGTTTATTCAGGTACAAGCTCTCCCTCCTCTGCGAGGACAGATCTGCACATCCCCCCCCCCATAGCTAGCAATCCAAAATAGTCCAGTGGAGCCTGGGCGGTGGGTGTTGCCTTCTGACACACTTCCAGTGATGTCAGAGGGTGTGGCATATGCAAATATGTTATGCTAATGAGCTCCTGCACCTCTTTTTCTACAAAATGACCTCTGCAAATAAGCATCCTGTTGAGGCCCTTCATTCCTGACTGGTGTGCGCAGGTTCTGCGGAAAGGTGCCCTGTGAAAGAGAAGAGCGGCCTTGAACCTGCTGAGGGGGAAAAGTGGAATCAAATCTCCCCCCAGGGTTTATTTCCTTCATTTGAGAGCCAGCTTTACAGTTATCCACACATCACATTGACCTTATTCAATCCTTTATTTCCTGTGAGAGAAACCTTTGTTGTTCATCTCCCTCTGTGTCTTGTCTGTCAGGTCAAAAATCTGTCGTCCAGCCTCTGCTTACCTCACATATAAGCTCAGCTTTAGTCTAGCAGGTTTGCAAACCAGAGACCTTTAAGGAGCACATCGCTGACACGCTGCCCATCTTTATTTTAAAGCCTTTCTATTTGATTGTGGGCAGTTGGGGGACAGAGATTCTATAAGAGAGGCCGGAGTGGGAGACTGGAGTTTCAGGCAGTGGTCTCAGAGCCCCCCCCCCACCACCCATAGCTGTCACAACCTCCTGCAGCCAAATGGGTATGGAGGGCCAGGCCGTGATTTGCCTCTGGGCCAAGACAGAAAATATGAGAGAGAAGTCAGCACCCAATGGAAGGGAGCCAGCATCGTCCACAGAAATAGGCCAAAGGAACCCAGTGGCCTTTTCTCTCCAGGCAGGATCATGCTCGGGTTCAAAGCAGGCTTGGCAA
>NW_015173145.1:360036-367038 GCF_001447785.1 Gekko japonicus | reverse complement strand
GGGTTGTTTTTTTTATCATTCCATCAGAGTCCATTGCAAAATCAAACGATAGTACGCTGTGAATTATATTCCATTTCAAATTTCCCAAGGGACTCTATAATACTCACAAATGGCATTTTGGTTCCTAAAGACTCCAAAAACGTTCCGCATAAGGAAGAGTTGAAATCTGCCGTGCACCTAAAAGCTTAAGCTGCGGTGGCTCAAGTGGTTAAGACGCTGAACTGCAGGCTGTGGAAGGTCAGTAGTTCAGCAGTTCGAGACCCGAGTGTGCCGCATGACGGAGTGAGCTCCCGTCTCTAGTTCCAGCTCCTGCCAACCTAGCAGTTCGAAAGCAAGACATTGCAAGTAGATAAATAGGTACCGCTTCGGTGGGAAGGGAACAGCGTTCCGTGCGCCTTGGTGTTTAGTCATGCTGGCCACATGACCACGGAAACGTCTTCGGACAGCGCTGGCTCTTCGGCTTTGAAACGGAGATGAGCACCGCAACCCTAGAGTCGGACTCGACTGGCTTTTGAGCAAGGGAACCTTTACCTTTACCTTTTAAAAGCTTGAAAAACGTGAGCTGAGGTGCCAGAGAAACAGTACAGCAGACACATCTCATGAAGTGCTTCTTTACACCTTTGGCTGAAATTGCACATGCGTATCATAAAACGCAACTGCAGATCAACCTTCCTGCGTGGCTACCGATGGGATTTAACAGCCCGGCACAAGTGCATTTAAGATAGTTTTTCACATATTGTACGCCTGATACCCATGTGTTTAGGGCTACTTTTCTGTTTACCATTTGGACCACAGCAGCTGGGGACTGCACATGTGGAGGTTGGCCTGAACCTCCAGGAACTGTCAGTTTCTCTGTCTTCCCACCCCAATTCTTCTGCAAGTTGGGGGAAGAACTATGAGCAGGGATCGTTTCGTAGAAAAAGAGCTAGGGGAATTTATTAGCATAACTCATTAGCATATGCCACACCCCCTGACATCACCGGAAGTGTGTCATAAGGCCACACACCCTGACATCACCGGACGTGTGTCATAAGGCCACACACCCCGCCCCCAACGGTCCCGGCTGCCACCGCCGGCCTTGCAACTCCACTGCGGCGGTGGACCTGCAAGGCCGCACACACCCCGCCCCCAACGGTCCCGGCCGCCACCGCCAGCCTTGCTGCTCCACTGCCGAGCCCCATGAGGGGCCCAGCGGTGGACCTGCAAGGCCAGCAGGAGTGCAAGGAAGCCCTGGAAGGCCCTCCCTGGCCCCAGGCAGGCAGGGGGGGGGAGAGGCAGGGAGGAAGCAACTTACCCTCCCTCTTCTCCTGCCTCCTCCTGGCTGAATGAGGGCCGGAAGAGGGGCGGCCGGAAGCAGGGGGCGGGGCTTCGTCATGTGCCCCCCCGTACCTCACCCGGGGGAACTGCGGTCCCCCGCGATCCCCCCCCCCGAAATGACCTCTGACTATGAGGAGAGTGGCCACTTGGATATGCGCACTAAGTTCCTCCTTTTCCTACTTGCTGTCTGTTGTAGCTTGAGATCAGGCAGCTCTTTTTCCAAACAGTGATTTCAGTTTCTTAGATCACAACACAGAACAACCCCAACTTATATACAGTTTGGAACTGGCTAAACCACGCCCCCTAGAACAGTAAGGCCGAATTGTGAGTGAGCGCTTAGGACCAATAGGGTTCGTTCCTGCCAAAAGTCATAGTCTTTCCTGATTGGTCTGTTGCACAATGGCAGCTAACCAGGCTGTGGATTTTAGGATCCAAAGCTCATAACACTGTCCTTTTAGGTCAGAGCAGAGCATAATTTGACAATGACAGATTAGAGCGGGGTCCAAAATGTGGTTCCTGTGCCATGGATGCTGCTGACACCTTTCCTGGTGCCCCCCAAGTGCTTCTAGAAAGTGGGAGGGGCTAGTTGGGGCTTTCCCCCAGCATGGTTTCTGAATGGCTGTGCAGATTAGAAGAAGAAGAAGAGAAGAGATTGGATTTATACCCCGCCCTTCACTCGGAGTCTCAGAGCGGCCTACAAACACCTTTCCCTTTCCCCCCCACAACAGCCACCCTGTGAGGTAGGTGGGGCTGAGTCAGCTCTGACTAAGAACTGCTCTTTTGAAGAACACCTCTGACCGAACTATGGCGTACCCAAGGTCATCCAGCAGCTGCAGGTGGAGGAGTGGGGAATCAAACATGGTTCTCCCAGATTAGAGTCTACACCAGGGTTGGCCAAACTGTGGCTCAGGAGCCACATGTGGCTCTTTCACACATATTCTGTGGCTCCTGGCAGGGCAGCTGGAGAAGCAAAGGGGAGACATACTTTTTCTCCCTCCCTCACATCTATTTGCTTTATTTGTTTCTCTCTCTTTATTTCTTTCCACCTTTTTCATTCTTTCTTTCCATTTCCCTCGCTTTTTCTCTCTCTCTCTCAGACAAATCAATATCATTAGCAAACAAATATCATTATCAATATCTGTTTTTACCCCTTTTGTTTTTATTTTGGCAGTCTCATTTAATGTTAATCAAAAGCAAATTTGCGTATTTTTAAAAATAAAAACATGTGTGGAATATTTGTCCCTGTCACGTGGCTCTCAAACATCTGATGTTTATTCTATGTGAGCATGTTTGGCCCCCCCTGGTCTACACACTTAACCACTACACCAAACTGGCTCTCATAAGAGGTATCCTCTTAAAGAGAGCTTCTGCCTGAAATGTTGGGGAGTTACTATTAGAGTTAGAGCCAGTTTGGTGTCTTGGTTAAGTGTGCGGACTCTAATCTGGGAGAACTGGGTTTGATTCCCCATTCCTCCACTTGCAGCTGCTGGATGACCTTGGGTCAGTTACAAGTTCTGTCGGAGCTGTTCTCTAAAGGGCAGTTCTGTCAGACCTGTTCTCTCAAGGGCAGTTCTGTCAGAGATGTTCTCTCAAGGGCAGTTCTGTCAGAGCTCTCTCAGCCCCACCTACCTCACAAGGTGTCTGTTGTGGGGAGGGGAAGGGAAAGGAGTTTGTAAGCCGCTCCGAGACTCCTTTGGGTAGTGAAGGGCGGGGTATAAATCCATTCTCTTCTTCTTCTTCTTTTACCTCACAGGGTGTCTGTTGTGGGGAGGGGAAGGGAAAGGAGTTTGTAAGCCGCTCTGCAACTCTTTTGGGTAGTGAAGGGCGGGGTATAAATCCAATCTCTTCCCTTCTTCTTTTACCTCACAGGGTGTCTGTTGTGGGGAGGGGAAGGGAAAGGAGTTTGTAAGCTGCTCTGAGACACCTTTGGGTAGTGAAGGGCGGGGTATAAATCCATTCTCTTCTTCTTCTTCTTTTACCTCACAGGGTGTCTGTTGTGGGGAGGGGAAGGGAGTTTGTAAGCTGCTCTGAGACTCCCTTGGGTAGTGAAGGGCGGGGTATAAATACATTCTCTACTTCTTCTTTTACCTCAGTTTAAAAATGAATTCATTAAAGGTTTACTGCTTAGAAGCACCGCAGAGCAAGCCTGGTGTCCTGATAAGACGCAAATAGGTCCCGTTCACATGGAGAAGTTGCCACGCTAAAGACACAGATGATAGGCGGATTTTCGGTGCGCCAGGGCTATTTTTGGGCAGGAACGCAGAGGAATGGAGTTCCGGCTGGCTCCCAAGTTGGCCACGCCCAGCAGGAACTCATTAGCATAACAGGCCACACCCAGCAGCAGGAACTCATTAGGATTGGCTACATAAGGGATGCGTGGCCTAACATGCAAAGGAGTTCCTGCTACAAAAAAAGGCCCTGGGTTTTGACAACAAACAAGGTAAACAGAATAAGAAGCAAAAGGTGGGTGTGGCTGGATGACTGTATTTCTGGTAACATGGGAATGCGGCCTAATATGCTAATGAGTGGTGCAATCAGGGGTGTGGCCCAATATGCTAATGAGTTTCTGCTGTTGGGTGTGGCCTATTATGCTAATGAGTTCCTGCTGGACTTTTTCTACAAAAAGAGCCCTGCGGTGCGCGATCACACTGCAGCATCTGGGAAGCGTAGTGCACCCGTGGCTAACCCATGGGTTCTCGCCGAAGATGCGGAGTAAAAAACTACCACATACGATGTACTAGTTTCTGGAAAACGCGGGGCAAGGGCGGGCGTCTGATCACGTTTCCGCTTGAATCCCGTGGCATCCGGTTCCCATCCATGTCCTGTCACACACCGAATGGTGGGTTTTTTTGTAAGTCTCTGCAGGATGCGCACAAACGATCATGCCGTGCCGCTTCTTTGCTGCGCTGCAGGATAGCCATGTGATCGGCACCTAACGGCCTAACCATGGGACCTCGACAGGACGTGTGATCGGGCTGCCGCGCATTACTTTGCTCCGGGGCTAACAGCCACGCCCCAACCCCCTCCCCCATTTTCCGGCCCATGTGACCGGGGCCATAGTTACTTTTCTGGTTTTACTTTTAATTCCATATGCACAGGATCACTCCCCACAAAATGTTGTAGGGAGTGATCATCCAACAGCCAGTTGCTGCAAGATGTTTGTTGTAAGAACTAAAGGGCTGGACTCTGCAAACACAGCAGATCAAGGTTTTGTTAAACCTGCACATATATGGCTATCAATGTACCCTCTATGTTGTGGAGTCTTGTGAGCAAAAATTCTACTTTGTGAGCTACGGGCATTAAAGCTGTGAGCGAGCAATTTGGCTGCCGCATAAATTAGTTTGCTCTAGAGCCATGCTTCCTAAGCGAAGACAAAAATGTGTGAGCTGGAGGCTAAAAAACTGTGAGCTAGCTCACACTAACTCAGCTTAGAGGGTACACTGATGGCTATGTGCTCTGCAGCTGAAGATAAGCTTTTCAAGAGGTCACTTGTCAAAATTGCATGCTTAACATTTAAAATCTCATATTGTACTCAAGATGGACTCTGATCCCAGATTCATTTTTGCACCCCCTCCCCCCAAACTGCAGCGGTGAAAAGACTGGAGCTGAAAGGCCAAAGGGCAGTGTGGTGGCTAAATTTGTATGCAAATACAACACGGGAGACTTTACAATGTGTTTCCTGTTTACACAGAGAATGGCGATAATACAATTTCCATACATGAGTGAATGTTTATGCTTCTGCTCAAGTGAAACATTGTTCATCCTAGAATTCCGCTGCACGTGTCTATGAGGCCTGAGTTTAAAATCCAGAGGGGCAAATTTTGCCCCCTAGTGTCTTCAAGCCTTCTCTCATACCAGGGTCTGCCAGCTAAAACCAAGCATTTTAGAGCTTGGGTATAGTCTGTAGAAAGCACCCTGAGCTGGGATCAGAAAGTTCCCTTCTTCAAAGCCCTCCTCTGTTAAAAACTCACAAGGTGGCCTTAGGCAAGTCAGTTTCTCCTTAGACCCTCATGGGCAATACATGGTGACAATGGTACTGGCCTACTTGGCAGGGTTGTTGTAACATGTATAACAAGGTAGTGCATGCAATGCTATTTCAACAGTGAAATCACTATATAAATGCTAGGGAGGAGGAGAGGATGGACAGTTCTTGTGTGTGCTCACAAGCCTCACCACCATAAAAGGATACAGTCCATACATGGCCTCCTGATGTCGCAACATAGGCCACAATTGTGCTATAATGTGAAAGCCAGCAATCAACAGGCAGGGCAGATCACTCAAGAAAGTGAGCCAAGCCAGAGACTACAGGATAAGGCAGACACCATAAGCATGTAGAATGCTTTGTAGAAATCATTGCTCGTTAGAAAACTTTTATCATTGTAGAGGTGGCTTGTCAGACTGCATACCAGAAAACACCACCAGTAAAGTTTTCTAGAGCCACCCTTCGCAAATGCACTACAACTACCACAATGTGATTTGCCAGCCTCCAGGTGGGCCCTGGCATATTCCCAGAATTACAACTGATCCCCAAATTACCGAGCTCAGCTCCCCTGGCAAAAATGGCATCTTGAGAGGATGGGCTCTATGGCATTATACCTCCTGAAGTCCCTCCTCTCCTCCAGCTCTGCCCTTCCCAGGTTACACCCCCAAATCTTTAGGAATTTTCCAACCTGGAGTTGACAACCCTAACCACAATGTTCAGAGGGAAGAAGAACAAACATGGCAATGAATAGACCCAGGGGTCATTTCCTGCAGGAGCGCACAGGAGCGGAGCTCCGGCAGTAAAGAGCCCAGGGGGCGGGCACATGCAACAAGCCCCGCCCCCTGCTCCCAGCAGCCCTCAGTCAGAGCAAGAAGCAGCCAGGTAAGCTGCAAAGCTCCCCCTGGCCCCCCAGTCCAAAACAGTCCAGTGGCACCTTTAAGACTAAGTTTTATTCAGGTACAAGCTCTCCCTCCCCTGCGAGGACAGATCGTTTCCGCACCCCCACCCCCCCAATAGCTGGCAATCCAAAAGAGTCCAGTGGAGCCTGAGCGGTGGATGTTGCCTTCTGACACACTTCTGGTGATGTCAGGGGGTGTGGCATATGCAAATAAGTTATGCTAATGAGCTCCTGCTCCTCTTTTTCTATGAAATGACCCCTGAATAGACCCCACCTGATGTTTCTCCCCCAATAGCCCCTGGGGGGGGGGGAGGACTCCCCCTACACACATGTACATGCCATGCCATGTCTGCAAGGTATCCCCACCCCCCCACCCCCATTTATACATTGAGGTGAGTGAAAGCGGAAGCCATTTAGGGTTGCCAGCTACAGCTGCAAAAGTCCTGGAGGTTTGGGGAAACTGCCAGGGGAGGGTGAAGTTTGGGAAGGGGGCTTGGGGATGAGAAGAAGGAGAAGGGGGAGTCATTTCTTATACCCCACTTTTCTCAACCTTAAGGCATCTCAAAGCTTCCTCTCCCCACAACAGACACCCTGTAAGGTAGGCGGGGCTGAGAGAGTTCTGAGAGAACTGCTCTGGAGAGAACAGCTCGCATCATGTGGAGGAGGCGGGGGGAATCAAAGCCGGTTCTCCAGATTAGAGTCCACCACTTTTAAGCACGACGCCACACTGGGATGCGATCTTTTACGATAAAACTTCCCTCTCCCCCCCCCCCCACCGGCCCTTTCCCCAAGAGGAACTGTTTTC
>NW_015173145.1:356335-360017 GCF_001447785.1 Gekko japonicus | reverse complement strand
CCCCCCCCCCCCCCCCCCCCAGCTGCCATTTCCTCCAGAGGAACTGATCTCATCACTCTGGAGATTGGCTGTAATTCCAGGAAAACTCCGGGCCCCACCTAGAGGGTGGCAACCCCAGACGGACCTAAAGCCACTGAAATAATCCGTGGCTGAGCTGAGATATGAGTCCTTTGTGGCTCTGAGTTCTTGTTCTTAGCCCCTAGACGGCACGAGCTCCAATACCACACGGGTTGAGGATCTGAGTTGGGCCTAGGGTTGCCAGTTCTGGGTTGGGAAATTCCTGGAGATTTTGGGGGTGGAGCCTGGGGAGGGGGGGTTTGGGGAGGGGAGGGACTTCGATGGGGTATAATGCCATGGAGCCCACCTTCCACAGCAGCCGTTTTGTCCAGGGGAACTCATCTCTGTCATGGGGAGATCAGTTGTAATCCAGGAAGACCGCAGCCACCAGCTGGAGGCTGGCAACCTTAGTTGGGCCTGTAGCCACAGCAAATAGGGTTGCCAGCTCCGGGTCAGGAAAAACCTGGAGCCTTGATGGTGGGGCCTGGGGGGGGTGGGCTTTAGGGAAGGGAGGTACCTAGGGTTGCCAGCCTCCGGGTGGGGCCTGGAGATCTCCCGCTTTTGCAGCTCCTCTGGAGAAAATGGCTGCTTTGAAGGGTGGACTCTGTGGCATGGTACACTGCTGAGGCCCCTCCCCTCCCCAAACCCCGCCCTCGCCTGGATCCACCCCCCAAAGTCTCCAGGTATTTTCCAACCTAGACATGGCAACCCTAGGTGTCAGCGATTACAGGGGGTCTCTGGAGATAGGGTTGCCACTGCAGTGTTCCCTCTAAGCTGTGGAGTCCTGTGAGCAGAAATTCTACTTTGTGAGCCACTGGCATTAAGGTTGTGAGCGAGCGATTTGGCTACGGCATAAATCGGTTTGCTCTGGAGCCCTCCCTTCCTGAGCTAAGGCAAAAACGTGCGAGCCGGAGGCTGAAAAACTGTGAGCTAGCTCACACTTAACTCAGCGTAAAGGGAATGCTGGTTGCCAGGTCCCCCCCCCCCCCCCCCCCGGCTACCAGCGGAAGGGAGGGAGAGGGAGGGTTCCAGCTCCAGGTTGGGAAACTCCTGGAGATGTGGGGATGGGGCCTGGGGAGGAGAGGGACCTCAGTGGGGTGCAAACCCATAGAGCCCGCCCTCCAAAGCATCCGTTCTCTCCAGGGGAACTGGTGTCTGTACTCTGGAGAGGAACCGTAATTCCGGGTGGTCCCCAGGTCTCACCTGGAGGCTGGCGTCCCTACTGGAGAAGCAGTATACAAACCTTCCCCCCCCAAACCCAACCCAGGTGATAGTAATGCTGGCCTGCGGAGGAAAACCGCAGCGAAAGAGCCCTGGGATCACAAGGCCCACCGTCCTTTCCGCTCTAGCAAACCCCGCCCTGAGATTTAGGACGCCTCCGTGCTGAATCGAGCCACCGCTCCCTCCGCCCCACGCCTAGCCTTCCATGAGCTCAGGCAGAGGCCTTAGGGGTGCCAGCCTCCAGGCGGGGCCTGGGGACCCCCCAGAATCACAGCTTCTCTCCAGACTACAAAGATGCACCCCCCTGGAGAAAATGGATGCTTTGGAGGGTGGACTCTGTGGCATTGGGCCCCACTGAGGTCCCTGTCCTCCCCAGGCTCCATCCCCAAATCTCCAGGAGTTTCCCAACCCGGATCTGGCAACCCTGTGCCCCCATCCCCTGCTGGTGGTAGCCAGGGGGGACCTGGCAACCCTAGCTCCCTGCCCAGGTCCCTGAGATCTTAGGGCCTGCATGCACAGCGTTGGGTAGACCCCTTACCTGGCCGTTTCCCTCCACTCCAGTCCTTCGAGGGTGCTGAAGAGCTCGGACAGCTGTATGAAGAGCACTGGGTGGCTGGCCTCTTCGCCCTCCTCTTCCTGCTTCAGCATCAGGCTCACTCTCTCCGCTGCCGAGGAGGTGCTTGAAGTGAAGATGCTTCTCCCCACCGCCTGGCAGATGACCACGGAGTTGCGGCTCGGGGCCCCCCAGTCCGCCCGGCCGCCGTTGCTCCTGAGCTCGGCTTGAGGACCCAGGTCTTCCGCCATGCAGTCCTTGCCTGCCTCCGCTGCTGTCTTTGCCTGGGACATGCTGGTTCCAGGCCCTGCACCCCACCCTCCCCCTCCGGCACCCACCTCCAGCTGTCAGTCGGCCCCTTCTCCCCTGTGTGGCGAGGCTCCCGGGCCCAGCAGAACAGGAACTGAGCCGGTCCGGGACATTGTGTCTTTATAGGAGCCCAGGAACCTGTTCAGGCCAGAACCAGAGACGGGAAGGACAAAGCTCAAAACAGTCTTATCAGGGTGAGGAGCCCCGTCCGGCAGGCACAGGTCAGAACTCGCTGACACTGCCCCATCCTGCCCACCTGGTCGCAGGGACCGCTCTGCCCGCATGGATGGGAGCCATCACCGGCCTTGTTTACACAGGGGCACTGTCTGAAGCACCGTCCAGGGCAAGACGTCCAGGGGGATGGTGAAATCGGAGACGAGAAAGCGTGGAGGGGGAAGGAGGCGAAACCTGAAACATCTAAGTCTTGGGAAAGGGGGGGGGGGGGGCTGGAAGGAGCTGCCGGAGCTAAAAAGTGCCAGGCGCTTAGAACGCCTCTGTTCCAGGGGTCACAGGGGGGGGGTGCTCCGAGGGATGCAGAGAGATGCGAAGGGACACGGCATCCCTTCCCAGGACTGACCTCGGACTGAGGCTTCTCTTTCTGCTCAGGCTGTGACCTGCGATCCTGGGGTCTCTCCATACAAAACCAGGGTCAGTCTTCAACACTAGTCCCACTGGCCCCAATCCAGTGCCAGTAGCAGCCAGGAGATACCCTGCCCTCTTGATGGATGTGTGTGTGACGGGGGAGGGGGGCAGCGGCCTTGGGGACGTCTTGTCTTTTGCTGTTCTTCTGGTTCCCTGTAGATGGCATTAGCTTAGCATGGCTGGCAAAATACATTTTAAAAGTTTTTAAAGGTCTTGGTTTTTAAAAAACTTTCTAAAGCAGTATGGCGGGAAAACGGGGAGGGATGGCGCGGCTCATCGCTTTTCTAATCCGGGAGAACCGGGTTTGATTCCCCACTCCTCCACTTGCAGCTGCTGGATGACCTTGGGCAAGCCATAGTTCTTTTCTGAGCTGTTCTCTCAAGGACAGTTCTGGAAAGAGCTCTCTCAGCCCCGCCTACCTCACAGGGTGTCTGTTGTGGGGAGGGGAGGAGAAAAGAGTTTGTAAACCACTCTGAGATTCTGAGTGAAGGGCGGGGTATAAATCCAATCTCCTCCTCCTCCTCCTCTTCTTCTTCTTCTGCCAGTTTGGTGTAGTGGTTAAGTGCGTGGACTCTGATCTGGGAGAACCGGGTTTGATTCCCCACTCCTCCACTTGCACCTGGCTGGATGACCTTGGGTAAGCCATAACTCTGGCACAGCTGTCCTTGAAAAAGAGCAGTTTCTGTCAAGAGTTCTCTCAGCCCCACCTACCTCACAGGGTGTCTGTTGTGGGGAGGGGAAGGGAAATGAGTTTGTAAGCCCCTCTGAGACACTTTTGGGGAGTGAAGGGCGCGGTATAAATCCAATCTCTTCTTCTTCTTCTTCTTCTTCTTCTTCTTCTTCTTCTTCTCCTCAAACTTAAACAAATGCCAGCCGCAAATAAGCATTTCCAGTGGTTTT
>NW_015173145.1:352497-352695 GCF_001447785.1 Gekko japonicus | reverse complement strand
ATGTATGTGGTGCAGTTAGCTGACGGTCGAATCTGGCGGCGCCACATAGATCAGTTAAGGAGGCGTTGGGCTACGGACAGCGCTGACTCTCCGACGGCTGATTCCCCTGATGTTGAGTGGAGACCCCCAGAGCAGGCGGTGAGTACCGAAAGGCCCGGTACTGTCCCCGAGTCAGGGCAGAACCCTGTGTGCGGGGCT
>NW_015173145.1:349035-352463 GCF_001447785.1 Gekko japonicus | reverse complement strand
CAATTGGGATGATGGCTTAACTTAGGGGGGAGGAATTGTAATGTATTGAAATGATTACATGAATCACCTCATAGGACTCCCATGTTAAGCTTCGAGCCAGACCAGGGCTCCTCTGAGCGAACTTCCTATTGGTCGCTTCGTAACAGCGACCAATCAGAACGATACCATTCCCTAGGAGGGAAAGACTCCCATTGGTCTTTATCCTAGCAATCTCATTGGTTGTTATTTGTAAATAGGCGTGGCTACATTAGCCCGGTTATGTTTAAAAGGAGCATAAGCTCCCACTGTTTTCTGTTCTGGTTTTCTTACTGAGTTGAGTGCTTGTTCGTTACTTCCAATAAAGCTCCATTGGTCCTTAACTAAGCAATCTCATTGGTTGTTAATTGTAAATAGGCGTGGCTACATTAGCCCGGTTATGTTTAAAAGGAGCATAAGCTCCCACTGTTTTCTGTTCTGGTTTTCTTACTGAGTTGAGTGCTTGTTCGTTACTTCCAATAAAGCTGAATCACTTGCTGAATCACTCTAAGAGTCCTTTGTTAGCGCGATCTAACAAGCACGGCTCATTAACATATTAGGCCACACCCCATGCCTTCCCTTGGCTTGCCCAGGCACCACACGGCTGCGGGGAGCCCGGGCAAGCCGGCCCTTGGACAGGCCGGGCAAGGCACAGGGAGGCATTTAAATGCCTCCCCGATCCTTCCAGCCCCCGCCCCCCGGCCTGCCTGCCTCGGAGTCACGGGGGGGTGTTGTCGTTCTCCAGGCCTTCCCTCTGTAGCCAGGCACGCAGAGGTTTTGGCTGTAGTGGGCGTGGCCAACTCTGAAGCCAGCCGGAATTCCGTTCCTGTGCGTTCCTCCCCCAAAATAGCCCTGAGCATTTCACTGCTGCTTGGCACAAACAGCAAATGTACACACACCCTAGGCCATTAACATTCAGCTATTCTTATTTTAAAGAAACCATAGATATATTGCTAATACTTTTTGCATAAATTTTGACTCCCAGTCGGTGCATACCAAGTTTCGCCAAACCTCCAAGAAGAGAATCAGACTTGTTGAGCCAGAATGCATTGGAGGAGGGGTTAAATGATAGCGGTTTCCTCTGCTTGGATGGTGATTTTCTACAGGAAAGCAGCTTAAGGCTAAAAGGTTTAAAAGTGCCCTTCACCTGCACCACGCACCCTCTTCCAATCCTCAGCAGCACTTTCTAACCCCCCCCCTCCAAATTCCTAAAAATAAAATCATGGAATGACATTTTGCGTGAAGTTCTGCCCTGATGTCTTTGGTCTGTTCAAGTCATCATATTGAATCTAAAAGAGGAAAGGCATCAAACTGGTGACTTGGCTGAGACTGGATATGTGCCTCTTCTTGTGATATAGACCCAGGCTGCGGACAGACTGGCACACCCCTAAGTACTCTGTCGCCAGGGCCGGCTCACGCACTAGGCGAACTAGGCGATCGCCTAGAGCGGGACGGCCCTTAGGGGCACCAAACTGCACCCGGCCCCGTACTCTGGGAGTTTCTTCATTATCTGTGTTTTTCATTCTTCCTAAAATGCATTTAGTAAAGGTGGGGGGCGCACGGGGGGGGGGGGGGAGAAAGGGATCCTTGCCTAGGGTGCAAAATAAGCTGGAGCCTGCCCTCTCCGTCGCATTTTGGGACGGGGATTTTTGAGCAGACTCTCACTCTGGTCTGGCTGCACTTCGTGCTTCCTCCGTGGCTGACCGTTCAGATCAGTGCTGCACGCCAACAACGGAGCACACGGTCTAGTCTTTAAAAACAAAACAAAACACCAACTTTGACCTTTTTTTGAAAACATTTCTTGAGTGCGCATGTGCACCCAGTTTGGAGAGCCAGTTTGGTGTAGTGGTTAAATGTACGGACTCTAATCCGGGAGAACCGGGTTTGATTCCCCACTCCTCCACTCGCAGCTGCTGATGTGACCTTGGGTCAGTCACAAGCTCTGGCACAGCTGTCCTTGAAAAAGAGCCATTTGTGTCAGAGTTCTCTCAGCCTCACCTACCTCACAGGGTGTCTGTTGTGGGGAGCGGAAGGGAAAGGAGTTTGTAAGTTGCTCTGAGACTCCAAGTGAAGGGCGGTGTATAAATCCAATCTCTTCTTTTCTTCTTCTTCACCCATGTGCATATACTCTACCAGGGGTCATTTCGTAGAAAAAGAGGCGCAGGAGCTCATTAGCACAACTCATTTGCATAAATCATTTGCATATGCCACACCCCCTGACATCACCAGAAGTGTGTCAGAAGGAAACACCCACCGCTCAGGCTCCACTGGACTGTTTTGGATTGCTAGCTATTGGGGGGGGGGCGTGCAGATGAAGAAGAGAAGAAGAGATTTGATTTATACCCCGCCCTTCACTACCCAAAGGTGTCTCAGAGCAGCTTACAAACTCCTTTCCCTTCCCCTCCCCACAACAGACACTCTGTGAGATAGGTGGGGCTGAGAGAGCTCTGACAGAAACTGCTCTTTTTCAAGAACACCTCTTATCAGAACTACGGCTTGCCCAAGGTCATCCAGCCAGGTGCAAGTGGAGGAGTGGGGAATCAAACCCGGTTCTCCCAGATTAGAGTCCGCGCGCTTAACCACTACACCAAACAGACCTGTTCTCACAGAGGAGGGAGAGCTTGTACCTGAATAAAACTTGGTCTTAAAGGTGCCACTGGACTGCTTTGGGCCGGGGGGCCGGGAGGGGGCTCTGCAGCTTACCTGGCTGCTTCTTGCTCTGACTGAGGGCTGCTGGGAGCAGGGGGTGGGGCTTGTTGCATGTGCCTGCCCCCTTGGCTCTTTACTGCCGGAGCTCCGCTCCTATGCGCTCCTGCAGGAAATGACCTCTATGCTCTACCATTAAAAAAAAAAAAAACAGAATGGCAAAAATGGAAGTAAAGGTCCACACTTCCAAACTAGTTTGAGCGCGTTCTGGGAGAGTTCAGACATCCAGCAGTGTGGGATGAATGCGTGGGGACCAGTGTTCCCTCTAAGTTGAGTGAGTGTGAGCTAGCTCACAGTTTTTTAGCTTCCAGTTCACACATTTTTTTGCCTTAGCTCAGGAAGGATGGCTCCAGAGCAAACTAATTTATGCAGTAGCCAAATTGCTCGCTCACAACTTTCCTGCCCAGTCGCTCACAAAGTAGCTCACAAGCAGGGGTCATTTTGTAGAAAAAGAGGTGCAGAAACTCGTTAGCATAACTCATTAGCATAACTCATTAGCATAACTTATTTGCATATGCCACACCCCCTGATATCGCCGGAACTGTGTCAGAAGGCAACACCCACCACTCAGGCTCCACTGGACTGTTTTGGATTGCTAGCTATTGGGGGGGGGGACGTGCAGATCTGTCCTTGCAGAGGAGGAAGAGCTTGTACCTGAATAAAACTTGGTCTTAAAGGTGCCACTGGACTGTTTTGGGTGGGGGGGC
>NW_015173145.1:348741-349025 GCF_001447785.1 Gekko japonicus | reverse complement strand
TGGGAGCTCTGCAGCTTCCCTGGCTGCTTCTTGCTCTGACTGAGGGCTGTTCGGAGCAGGGGGTGGGCCTTGTTGCATGTGCCCGCCCCCTGGGCTCTTTACTGCCGGAGCTCCGCTCCTGTGCACTCCTGTAGGAAATGACCCCTGCTCACAAGACTCCAGAACTCAGAGGGAGCATTGGCGGGAATCCGTTAGCACTGGAATTCATCTGCTGTCTATTTACGCCGTCTTCAACTCGTCTTACGACGGGGGGGGGGGGGGAAAAACGGGGGAAAGGCTACAGA
>NW_015173145.1:344552-347975 GCF_001447785.1 Gekko japonicus | reverse complement strand
GGGGGGGGAGTACAACTGGAGAAAGGCTACCAGATGTGGCTGTGTGAACTAGCCAGTTTAATCCGGCAGGGAAAGGCAACTATATCGGGCCAAACTGCCCGTCTGACTGCAGCCCTAGACCTTAAAGGAGAAGGAAGAATTTCTCCTCCAACCGGTTCCCCCCACACACACAAGGACTGAGTTTGTCGCAAGCACTGATCAAGGGTGTAGACTTTCCAATTTCCCGGGGGAGGGGGCTGGGGCTGGGCCAGAGGCATTGCTGTGCTAGGAGCAAGGGTGGCTCCCAGGGGAGGCTGAGCACCTTCCTGAAAATGTCGGCGGGGGCTGAAGCCCCGCCGCCCCCACAAAGATTACGCCTATGCGAATCACAGAGAGACCCTGCAGCGATCTACCACATTTTTATTCCATCCTTTCTCCAAGCTCATGGCAGCAGTCGTGGACCTCTCCTCTCTTTCTGTGAGGTAGCTAAGCTAAGAGAGGGTGACTGGCCAGGGAGACCCAGTGAGCTTCATGGGTGAGTGGAGATTTACACCTTGGATCTCCAGCTAGTCCAACCAGTGTTCCCTCTAAGCTGAGTTAGTGTGAGCCTAGCTCACAGTTTTCTAGCCTCCGGCTCACATGTTTTTGTCTTAGCTCAGGGAGAACAGCTCGCAGAGCAAACTAATTTATCCGGCTGCCAAATCGCCCGCTCACAGTTTTAATGCCAGCAGCTCACAAAGTAGAATTTTTGCTTACAAGACTCCGCAGCTTAGAGGGAACATTGAGTCCAACCAGACTGATTTTTCTTTGCATGCGACGTAATTGGAGATCTTGCAGCGCTAGGGTTGCCAGCCTCCAGGGGGTGGCTGGAGGTCTCCTGGGATTACCACTGCTCTCCAGAGGACAGAAATAAGCTACCACTGGCTAAGGCCAGGAACCTCCCACAACCAAAAATGTCTATGCTACCAACTGTGACCACCATTTTAAGAAGAAGAAGAAGAGAAGAGATTGGATTTATACCCCGTCCTTCACTACCCAAAGGTGTCTCAGAGCGGCCTACAAACTCTTTTCCCTTCCCCTCCCCACAACGGACACCCTGTGAGGTAGAAGAAGAAGGAGATTGTCACGGCAGGACCAGGGGGCGTGACACAAGCAAGCAAAAGTCCAGGAACAGTCCGAGGTCAAGCCGGGCAAATCAGGTAGCAAGGTTCAAGCAGGTTTAAATCACAGTCCAAAAGCAGGGTCAGACATACCAAAGTTTCAAGTCCATAAATCACAACAATACCAGAGGAGTCAGAGATGAACGCAGGGTCAACAGAGCCAAAGGTCAAAAGCCGAGGATCAAGCCGAGAAGAATTCCACAAGGTCTGGAGCAGAGATGCAAGGATTCAGGTCCTGAACAAACGACGTTGCCAGCACAAATGACTGCAGGCAACAGACTTGCATCTATACAGTGCTAGCTAATCAACTCATTAGCTAGCCAGGAGTGAGGACAGGATCCTGTCAGTAATCAGGGCTAAGAGATCTTCTGGCACGCATGCGTGCATTCTGCCTTCGCTCTCTCAGCTGTTGTCTTCTTACATTCCTGAGCCTGGTTACAGGTGGAGGCGAGTCTGATGATGAATTACTGGGCTGCAGCAGAGACTGATCCCTTGCAGGTGTTCCCTGGGAGGCTCTATCCTCCTCACCACTTAGATAGCTTTCAGCTACAGGATCCAGTCTTTGCCTTTCTGCTGCAGTACTGTCCTCAGGAGCCTGTTCAGGGTCCTCAGGAGCCTGTTCAGGGGCATCAGCAAAGGCAGGCATGACATCAGCAGGGGCAGGCATGACACTATCCCCCCCCTCAGGCCCCCCCTCATCGAAAGGGCCAGGTTTGTCCGGGTAGGCTGTATGAAAGTGCCGGACCAAGTCCGGGGCATGCAGGTGAGAGGCAGGTTCCCAGGATCGATCGTCAGGACCATAGCCCTTCCAGTCCACCAAGTACTGCAGGACACCCCTATGAAGGCGGGAATCGAGGACCTGCTGCACCTCGTATTCCTCCTCGTCATCGATCATGACAGGAGGTGGGGGTGCTGGTGGAGTGTCCCGGTTCGGGTCCGGAGGAGCTGTCAATTGCAGGAGGGATCGATGGAATACGGGGTGAATCCTGAGATGATCTGGTAGAACAAGACGGAAGCACCCCCAAAGCACGCGACGTGCACGTCACCCGGAAGTGACGCGACCACGCCGGGCACGCTGAGGGTGGGGGCACGGTCATCCGAGGGATAACTCTATGGTTTCCCCTCGGATGGTCGTGGCCCCGCCCCCAGCGTGCCCGGCGTGGTCGCGTCACTTCCGGGTGACGGGGTTGTGGCGCGTGCGCGCTTCATGCGTGCGCACGCACTCCCGGAGCAGCGCTGGAGTCCCCCGCTTTAGCGCTGATCCGACTTGGGAACCCTAGGCTCCACCCCCCAAACCTCCAGGTATTTCCCAACCCAGAGCCAGCAACCCTGTGCAACTCTGTGCGTGTGTGTGTGTGGGTATCTTTTTTGTATTTTGCACTTTGCGGCTCCCAACTAAGCCTTCCCTTGTTTAGCGTCTCACTCTGGTGATTTTGGACATGGGCATGCAATGCAGGAATATTCTGAGGTTGCTTAATATAAAGCCAAAAGCCATCGTTAGCAGGAAGCGACAGTGACTCACCGGTCTGTTTTGCCATGAGCCATCAACAGCCTCCCGCATGCCTGTCACAATGCAGGTACCAGCTGAACCCATTTCAGACTTCCTGGGAAAGTATAGCGAATAAGCAGCCCTGACCTACATGCATTCGTTGCGGTGGAAACACCGATTCTGTACGTGTATGGCTCTCTGAGCGTGATCAGAAACACGGCACAAACTCCAAGGAATACATGTCAGTCAGGGGAGAGCTTGCTGCCATGTTTCCCCCCCACCGCCGTCCATGCTCGCTAATCACTATGTACTTAAAAGCAGGGGTGATTTCCTGCAGGAGCGCACAGGAGCGGAGCTCTGTCAGTAAGGAGCCCAGGGGGCGGGCACATGCAACAAGCCCCACCTCCTGCCCCCAGCAGCCCTCAGTTGGGCCACGAGGAGCAAGAAGCAGCCAGGTAAGTTGCAGAGCCCCCCCTGACCCGCCTTCAGGTACAAGCTCTCCCTCCTCTGTGAGGACAGATCTGCACGTCCGTCCCCCCCCCCCCGATAGCTAGCAATAAAAACAGTCCAGTGGAGCCTGAGTGGTGGCTGTTGCCTTCTGACACACTTCCGGTGATGTCAGGGGGTGTGGCCTATGCAAATGAGTTATGCTAATAGATTATGCTAATGAGCTCCTGCACCTGTTGGATCCCCAAGCATCGAGAATAAATCCACGTTTTCAAGAAAAGCAAAATTTATTTCAAAGCGTTGAAGACATACTCAAACACGTTCTTTGTTAGAACTGGGGATACACAG
>NW_015173145.1:336779-338712 GCF_001447785.1 Gekko japonicus | reverse complement strand
GCTCCCCCCACGGCACCCTCCATCGAGGCTGCAGTCGCGAACACCAACGACGCGGAGGTTTGTGGGACCGATCCCGAGTCCCCCTCCGTGGTAGGAAGATTTCCCTCAATTCCGCTCATGATCTTGCCAGATTCGGAACGATAGGAAAAAGGGAGTTCTAACAATATGTTGGATCCCCAAGCATCGAGAATAAATCCACGTTTTAAACAGCAAGATTTTATTTCAAAGCATTGGAAAGATACTCAAACACGTTCTTTGTTAGAACTGGGGATACACAGTTAGGGCAAGCATAATAAAGGGACTTCAAATAGATACAGGTCCAATGAATAGCTTTCCCGCTGGCGGGCTAAAGAAACAGTTGCGCGCCCAGTCTATGGGAACCAGGCAGAGCATTAGTCAAAACACAGGTGCAGTACTCATGGGAAAAGCAATAGCCAAGCATTACAGCATCTTCTCCCCCACACAACCTCCAGCAGTTATCTTTTGCATTCCAACGCAGGAGCAGGATGATAGAAACTAAGCCGGGTGCAACAGGGAAGGATATGTACACAGAGGTCACAGAAAACAGAATGGCAGCTTGCTGACAGCACCTCTTTTTCTATGAAATGACCACTGCTTAAGAAGAAGAAGAGAAGAGAAGAGATTGGATTTATACCCCACCCTCCACTCGGAGTCTCAGAGCGGCTTACAAACTCCTTTCCCTTCCCCTCCCCACAACAGACACCCTGTGTGGTCGGTGGGGCTGAGAGAGCTCTTGAGCTCCAGTTTGCTCTGGAGCCCTCCTTCCTGAGCGAAGACAAACAATGGGTGAGCTGGAGGCTGAAAAACTGTGAGCTAGCTCACACTGACTCAGCTTAGAGGGAACACTGGTGGGGAGTCCCCAACATGATGATGTCACGCAGAAGTGACGTCATCACGTTGGGGAGCAGCGGCCCCCGCCTCTCCCCAGCAGCTGGGGAGGAGAGGGGGAGGAGCTGGGGGGGGGGAGGCCGCGCATGTCTGCATTCCAAGCCCTTAATCTGGGGATTCGAGTGCAGGTGTGCAGCCCTTGCTTTCCCCCTTCAGCAGTTTAAAGGATGCCTTAAAATGCTATTGGGGAGAGGGGGGGGAGGCTGGGTGGTTGCTCTTGGGGGTGGGGCTTCCCCCACCTGCCAGCTGGCTGGCGGCAGGAAGGAGCCCCCCCAAGTTGGAAAACCCCCACGGGGACTGACAACCCTTTTTTTACATGAGGTGTGATTGGGCCCCTACATGGTTTTTTAATCCTTTAGAAATAAATACATGTATTTTTTATTTGTAAAGGATTTAAAAAAGCCATATAGGGGCCCAATCACGCCTCATGTAAATCACACTTTGTCTGTTGCCAAATTCTTAGCCTATGTCTGGAAGCTTAGGGTAAGGGCGTACAAGTCTTAATCCCCCTGTGTTCTTTAGAATTGTTATATTTTTAACTGAGTATATTATTTACAAGAAGCTTCTAAATGATCTTTTGTTGGGGCAGCTTGGTGTAATTTGCCATGACCTATTAATTTGTTTATTTTTCTAACTGTTTCACTGCCCTTTCTGTTGCTGTGTTATGCCAATAAAGGTTTATGTATGTATGTAGGTATGTACATGTATGTTTACGTATTATTATATATTAAGTTTGGTCTAGTAGTTAAGTGTGCGGGCTCTAATCTGGGAGAACCGGGTTTGATTCCCTACTCCTCCACTCGCAGCTGCTGGATGACCTTGGGCAAGCCATAGTTCTGTCAGAGCTGTTCTTGAAAGAGCAGTTTCTCTCAGAGCTCTCTCAGCCCCACCCACCTCACAGGGTGTCTGTTGTGGGGAGGGGAAGGGAAAGGAGTTTGTAAGCCGCTCTGAGACACCCTTGGGTAGTGAAGGGCGGGGTATAAATCCAATCTCCTCCTCCTCCTCCTCCTCCTCCTCCTCCTCC
>NW_015173145.1:290245-336633 GCF_001447785.1 Gekko japonicus | reverse complement strand
GCCCCCTGCTTCTGGCCGCCCCGCTTCCAGCCCTCATTCAGCCAGGAGGAGGCAGGAGAAGAGGGAGGGTAAGTTGCTTCCTCCCTGCCTCTCCCCACCCCTGCCTGCCTGGGGCCAGGGAGGGCCTTCGCGGGGCTTCTTTGCACTCCCGCCGGCCTTGCAGGTCCACCGCCGGGCCCCTCATGGGGCTCGGCAGTGGAGCTGCAAGGCTGACGGCGGCGGCCGGGACCGTTGGGGGCGGGGTGTGTGGCCTTATGACACACGTCCGGTGATGTCAGGGGGTGTGGCCTTATGACACACTTCCGGTGATGTCATGGGGTGTGGCATATGCTAATGAGTTATGCTAATGAGTTCCCCTAGCTCTTTTTCTACGAAATGACCCCAGCTGTGTAGTCTTGTGAGCAAAAATTCTACTTTGTGAGCTACTGGCATTAAAGCTGTGAGCAAGCGATTTGGCTTCTGCATAAATTAGTTTGTTCTGGAGCCCTCCCTTCCAGAGCTAAGAAAAAATGTGTGAGCTGGAAACTAAAAAACTGTGAGCTAGCTCACACTAACTCAGCTTAGAGGGAACAGTGGTGGGAACATGAGCCAGGGAAATGACCGCTTGCATCTCCAGGAAGATCCTGCAAAGCAAAGCAAAACTGTCCCTCCCCCACAAAGCTCCCAGATGTTTGTTGTTGGGAAGAGGGAGGCCTGTTCCAGATCGCTATTTCAACTCACCCAGTTGCGAACGTCACCTTGCTACGTTATCGTTTCCTGAGGCTGGAGCGCCTTCCCTCTTGAGAAAGCCACGGAAACAGGAGGATCTCTAAACTGGCAGTGATTCCTGCTCATGTGACGAGGAGAGACCAGCTCTCCTGCATGTTGCTAAACATCCAGGCAGGTGCTCGGGAGGCCCTGGGAAACATTCTGCCCGTCACCAGCCCTGAGACATTTATTGTGCCTGACATGTGAACTTGGCTCATCTGGAGTAAACACAAAGAACGTTTTCAGTCCTGCTCAGGCTAAGCCACGCTGGGTTCCGATGCTTCGGCGCTGTAGTGCCACAAAAAACAGAGGCAAAGAACCAGGGAGATGATAAGGGAGGACTCTCCTCACTGTTAACTGAAAGACTGTGTTTTCCCCTTTATAATCATCACACTGCCAAAACCTTCTTCAAACGTCTATTCCATGTGATTCCACCTTCAATTATTATTATTTTTACTGTAAACACAACGTGATATAGAATGACTTACAGCGACCCTATAGGGTTTTCAAGGCAAGAGACATTCAGAGGTGGCTTGCCATTGCCTGCCTCAGCACCATGACCCTGATATTCCTTGGAGGTCTCCCATCCAAGTCGACCCTGCTTAGCTCCTGAGGTCTGACTAAAGTTGGGCTTGTCTGGGCTACTCAGGTCAGGGCTATAATACATTTTATAGACAGATGGACGACAACCCTGGAAGGCGCCTTTGGGGGGTCATGGCACCAAAACTGTGGAGCTGCCTCCCCCACCCCCCAAGAGATTAATCTGTCTCTCTCTATTGTCACCTTCTGCCAGCTTGCTGCAAAGACTTTTTGGTTTGGTTTGGTATACTCCCAGTAACTGTTATTGGCCTCCTCCGTGGTTTTTGGTGTTATCTCTGTTTATATGTTCTTACTGAATTATTGGGTGTGGGTGTGGGTGTGTATACATACATACATACCAGTGTTCCCTCTAAGCTGAGTTAGTTTGAGCTAGCTCACAGTTTTTTAGCCTCCGGCTCACACATTTTTGTCTTCACTCAGGAAGGAAGGCTCCAGAGCAAACTAATTTATGCAGCAGCCAAATCGCTCGCTCACAACTTTCATGCCAGTGACTCCCAAAGTAGAATTTTTTTGCTCACAAGACTCCGCAGCTTAGAGGGAAGCATTGATACATACATACTTTATTTTAAATATTCTTAATGTTAAAATGTTTTAATGTTAGCTGCTCACTTCCTTTGGGGGCCCTTATTTAGGTGGAAAGGCAACACGGAACCATTTTAAATAAATAATCAGAGTCCCTCCCCCATATATAACACTCTTTATAACAAGTTAAAAAGTTTTTATCCTGAACAAGGTATTATCCTGAAATCTCATACTCCAGTGATCAATAAACAAAAACCATTTTCCTGTGAATGTGTCATTTTTCATAAATCTTTTCAGATGGTTCATCCAGATCTGTAACTAAGACATCATCCTGGTTTATTTCGGGCCTTCCAGCTTCTGAGGGAGGGTATACTGAATCGGTCTGGGAGTCAACATCTCCTGGAAATTCCAGGCCCCAGGGATGTGAAATTTGCTGTTACTAGAGCCAGGGCATTCTCGGTGACAGCTCCTTCCTGGTGGAAGGAGCTCCCGGAGGAGATCTGGGCCCTGCGGGACCTTTCTCAGTTCTGCAGGGCCTGTAAGACGGAGCTCTTCCGCCAGGCTTTCGAGTAGGAGCCGCCGCCACTATAATTCCACCACCGATAGGTATGCAGCATCGCACCACTGCCACCAATATGCGGTTCCATCTGGGTGCGAGGTGACCCTAGAAGGAGAGGGGATGACAAGTTGCGGGATCAATGCCATTCGACCAAGATCTACCTCATCTTGCACTGACACTTTGTTGTTGTATTGTATTGTTTTATTGTTTTAGACTGTTTTATTTGTTTTAATTCTGGCACATGTGCCCTGTTGTTAGCCGCCCTGAGCCTTCGGGGAGGGTGGGATATAAATCCCAAAATAAATAAATAAATAAATAAATAAAAATAATGGTCTTCCACATCACCTACCACCTAATCCTTTTCACTGGAGATGCCAGGGATTGAACCTGGAACCGTCTGCATGCCACACAGAGGCACTACCACTGAGCCACAGCACCTGTCATTGATTAAGTTTTCCCCATGCTTTTGAAGTTTATCAGACATACAAGCAGCTGGCCTAACTCTTCTAAGCCACTCTTTCAAAGAGGAGGGGATTTTATTCATTCCGAGAGAAGCCAATCCACGCTCTGGCAGCGGATAACAAATGCAGCAATGATTCCCAGAGATATTTACTGTGTCTTTCGACTAACCGAGCAAAGGTCACTTTGGGATGAAAAGGTAAAGCATAGCCTGTTATATTTCTGATTGTGCCTAAAATGTCTTGCCAGAAACACTGAATCCTGGGCCGAAGCTGAAATGTGTAACAAGCTGGATGGCCATTTCCACAACACCAAGACCTGTGGATGGCCATAAATTAGACTCACCCTTCAAGAAACCGAATATTACTTATACTCAGGGCTATTTTGGGGCAGGAACGCGCAGGAACGGAGTTCCGGCTGGCTCCCAAGTTGGCCACACCCAGCAAGAACTCATTAGCATAATAGGCCACACCCAACAGCAGAAACTCATTCAGATTGGCTACAATTAGGGGTGTGTGACCTAACATGCAAAAAGCCCTGGGTTTCGACAACAAACAAGGTAAAGAGAATAAGAACCAAAAGGTGGGTGTGGCTGGATGACCACACTTCTGGTAACATGGGGTTGTGGCTCAATATGTGAATGAGATGTGCTGTCAGGGGTGTGGCCTACTATGCTAATGAGTTCCTGCTGTTGGGTATGGCCTATTATGCTAATGAGTTCCTGCTGGGCTTTTTCTACAAAAAAGCCCTGCTTGTACTGAATTTTTCAAAAACAACATATTGCTGCACAAGTTCATTTGGTTTTGAACTAACAATAATAATTATTTTTAATTCTTTAGACAAGTCAACAAATCAAGAGACCGTAGTCCTCAAGAAAACAGAAGCAAGGACGAACTTTCCCGGGCTTGAGAGTCCGTTTCGACCTGCATCTTTCTCAAACATCAGTTTGTGGTGTTATTCTTCCAATTATGACTCTTTTCAACAATACATGCACAGATTCAATAGTGGCTAACTCTAGCTCTACTGCTCACAAAACTCCTTCCGGATAATACATCCGGAAGGAGTTTTGTGAGCAGTAGAGCTAGAGTTTGAGAAAGACGCAGGTCGAAAACGGACTCTCAAGCCCGGGAAAGTTCGTCCTTGCTTCTGTTTTCTTGAGGACTACGGTCTCTTGATTTGTTGACTTGTCTAAAGAATTAAAAATAATTATTATTGTTAGTTCAAAACCAAATGAACTTGTGCAGCAATATGTTGTTTTTGTATGTTATCTAAATTGCTGGGTCCTGGTTAATTCTGTGTACTGAATTTTTCAACATTTTTCCCTCTTAGGCTGTGACCACACACGCCTTTAGATCCAACATAGGTGCGAATGCATGAGGGATCTAAAGGGAGCGATCAGGCATCAACATCTGGGAAGCGTTCGACAGTCATCGGCCACCTGTGCTGCTCCACCACAGAAGCGGAGTTAAAAGACACCGGGGAAAGCCCAGCAGTAAACGTGTTCTGACGGGCCACAGACGGACTTTCCCCTGTCTGATCGCTCAAGCACACCCTCAAGCCGTCGGGATGGTCTGAGCAGGCCATCCCAGCTCGGTGCCGTTGTTCCCCCACACTTCGCAGTATGTGCATCATCGCATACTCCATAGGGGGCCCTCAGTGCTGAGGTGCGATTCCTCATTTATGCTCGTGGGAAACAAACGCCCCCCCCCCAAAAGACTCACCCCCAGTCGCATCTGATCACACTGTGATGAGCTGCGCCCGCGGCTACAAAGGGAGGTGTGATCTCGCCAGGGCCCTTTTTGTAGAAAAAACCCAGCAGGAACTCATTAACATAATAGACCACACCCAACAGCAGAAACTCATTAGCATATTAGGCCCACCCCTGACAACACAGCTCATTAGCATATTAGGCCGCACCCCCATGTTACCAGAAGTGTGGTCATCCAGCCACGCCCACCTTTTGCTTCTTACTCTGTTTACCTTGTTTGTTGTCAAAACGCAGGGCCTTTTTTTGTAGCAGGAACTCCTTTGCATGTTAGGCCACACACCCCTAAAGTAGCCAATCCTAATGAGTTTCTGCTGTTGGGTGTGGCCTATTATGCTAATGAGTTCCTGCTGGGCATGGCCAACTCGGGAGCCAGCCGGAACTCCATTCCTGTGCGTTCCTGCCCAAAAATAGCCCTGGATCTCGCACCTACGTGTCAAATCCCTCCAGAGGAGATCGCCTCGCTTCCCCTCCGCTTCAACTGGCATGTGTGGCCGCAGCCGACAGAAAATAGCAGCAGAGGGGTCATGTCAGACTACGGTTGCCAGGTTCCCCGGTCACCTGGGAGTGGGGGGGGGGAGGGTTACCAGATCCCGATTGGGAAGTTCCTGGAGATTTGGAGGTGCACCCTGGGAAAGACAAGGGACTTCATTGGAGTATAATGCCATAGAGTCCTCCCTACAAATCATCCATTTTCTCTATAGGAACCGATTTCTGTGATCTGGAGAGAAGTTTGAATTCCGGGGGATCCCCAGGTCCCACCTGGAGGCTGACATCCTTACTTCAGACTCATCCTGTTCCAGCGTTCTCTAGAAACCTAGATCTCTCTCCCATAAACCTTTTCTAATGTTCAGGGGTCATTTCGTAGAAAAAGAGGTGCAGGAGCACATTAGCATAACTCATTAACATAACTTATTTGCATATGCCACACCCCTTGACATCACCAGAAGTGTGTCAGAAGTCCCACCGCTCAGGCTCCACTGGGCTCTTTTGGATTGCTAGCTATTGGGGGGGGGGCGTGCAGATCTGTCCTCGCAGAGGATGGAGAGCTTGTACCTGAATAAAACTTGGTCTTAAAGGTGCCACTGGACTGTTTTGGACCGGGGGGGCAGCGGAGGAGCTCTGCAACTTACCTGGCTGCTTCTTGCTCTGACTGAGGGCTGCTGGGAGCAGGGGGTGGGGCTTGTTGCATGTGCCCGCCCCCTGGGCTCTCTACTGCCGGAGCTCTGCTCCTGTGCGCTCCTGCAGGAAATGACCCCTGCTAATGTGTCATCCTAATCTGTAACTAAAGGCATTAGTTTGGTTCAGGGGTGGCCAAACTGTGGCTCAGGAGCCGCATGCAGCTCTTTCACATGTATTGTGTGGCTCCCGGCAGGGCGGCTGGGGAAGCGAAGGGGAGGCATGCCTCCCCAATCAGTCTTCCCTTCCCCAGCCAGCGTTCACCTCCCTGGGTAGGCTTGAGATGGGAGGAGCAGAGAAAGAAAGCAACTTTTAACTTTAAATGAGTTCTCAAAGCCGCCCCCCGCCCCGCCCCCCCCCGCTGACCAGCTTGGAGAAGGCATTTGTCTCTTTAAATCCCTTCTCCAAGTGAAGCCAGCTGCCATGGGGGCGGGGGCTTGGAGGATGCATTTAAAGTTAAAGTTGCTTTCTTTCCACCTTTCTCTTCCCCCACCTTTCTCTCC
Source organism: Gekko japonicus (assembly GCF_001447785.1). Lineage (NCBI taxonomy): Eukaryota > Metazoa > Chordata > Lepidosauria > Squamata > Gekkonidae > Gekko > Gekko japonicus. The sequence goes on along the minus strand of NW_015173145.1, from coordinate 330,299 downwards.
CCCCATCTTTCTTTTCCTTCCTTCCTTCCTTCCTTCCTTCCTTCCTTCCTTCCTTCCTTCCTTCCTTCCTTCCCTCCTTCCCTCCTTCCTTTCTTTCTCTCCTTTTCATTTAATGTTAATAAAAAGTAAATTTGCATATTTTTCAATAAAAATGTGTGCGTAATATTTGTTCGTGTCTTGTGGCTCTCAAACATCTGACATTTATTCCATGTGGCTCACGGTAAGCAAGTTTGGCCACCCCTGGTCTGGTGTATTTCAGGCCCTCCATGTTCTGAGGGAAGGTGGTCAATCAACAGAGCCTAGACTGTGTAATGCCCTCCCTGCAGGTGTTTGTTTGATACCTAGTTTGTCAACACTTTGGCTGCGTTCAGACAGGCCATTTAGTCTGCTTTCGGCCCACCTCAGAAACGGATTTTATCTGCGCGATCACACGGTCAACATCTGCCTCCTGGCCCCAGCCATCGCTTTCCGGCTCAAAGCAGCTTTAACCTGGAGTATTTTGATACCAGGTCCCCAAGTGGTGTTTTCCTGAATCTCTGGTTCCAGTTGCATTTTCCCCCTGTGTGATCATGCCTCCGGTGTCGAGTCACTTCCGGTTTAAACCCCCTCCCCGCTCGAAAGCTGCCGAGGCTTCTGCTTTGCGCCTGCCCTTTTTAAAAAAGCGTTGGCGGTGTGCGCATAGGCAGAGATCCGCCACAGGGTTATTAAAAACATTGTTTAAATGGTGCCTAGTTTTAGCCTTTAGACGAGTTCGGGATCTCACGGAGGCCATTTTCGGTGGTAAACGTTTAAAGGGAAGTGTTCCTTTAAAGTTTAAAGGGAAGTGTTACAGCAGTCGGGTTGAAGTGGAAATCGCTGTTCTGCGCAGGCGCGAAACTTTTAGTTCCACAGATGGCTGCCTGTGCGCATGCCCAAAATGAGAGAGAGAAAAAAACAACAGCGCAGCGATCTGGAGCAAAGAGGTGAGTCTGATCGCGATTCCCCAGGTTAAAAAAGACCGCATGAGGGCCGGAGCAATTTAAACCGCTCCCAGCACGCTGTCTGACCGCACCCTTTATGTGTTAGGTGGAAACCTTTCCATTTGCTAACGTGTGTTTTACAGATCAACCCTAAGCAGAGGTACCCCCTGATACTAGTACAGGTCAAATACTGATATGCTGTCCAACACCAGAGACACCTGGGCAGACACATTCTCTAGGGGCCTTTATCAGCTCAAGCAAATGCACCACCTCACTCGGAGGGAGCAGGCTGAAATGATCTAAGAACAGGTTATTTCAGACACAACCAGAATCTCCTTTGCAGTCCAAATGTCACTCAGGTCAGGCCAAATGCAAACATATTTGTCAGGGGGAAATGCCGATGCAAGCACTAGATGGCTCCCCTTACAACTGTTTGGGACTTGGGTATCAAAGACCTTGAACCCAAAGAAAACAAAAAGAAAAAATACACCTTTTTTCACCTCCATCACGGACACTCCAGACCTGTTGGCAACCATCGCAAAGCGTATCTGTGAAAGGGGGATGAATGAAGAAGGATTTTAGCCACACACCCTCCCCACATTAGTACAACAAATTCTGAGTCCAGGGGTTCCTTTAAGACCAACAAAGTTTTATTCAAGGTGTCAGTTTTTACGCAAACTTCTTCAGTTACATTGAAATGGAAGTTACCGGTCCATACTTATAGGCAGAGGGTGAGCAGTAAATTAGCATACAACATAAGATGTTTAACAGATTCAAGGACCAAACAAGAACAACAAGCTTAGTTTATATGGTTACCATTTGTTTGGGTTTAAATCTGAGTGGAAACATAGAGAAAGAAAGAAATATGTCGAAATTGGAGACTGATGGGCAGATGTAGCCTTAATTGTGGAATGCTGAGAGTAATTAACTGAGGCCCTTCCTTCCTCCTCCTCCTCCTTCCCTCCCTCCCTCCCTCTCTCTCCCCCCCTCTCTCTCCCCCTCCTTTTATTGCTACTATTCCTAGTGGAACATAGATACATCATAGTGATTACTTTGTTATTGGGGTAAGTAAGACAGCCGTCTTAACCACACCTTAGTATACCTACCAAATACGTTGAAAAGGCAGCTGAGTCATGTATTTCCTCGGATGATGCAGCATTTGCTTCCTGAAAGGTGATCCAAGCGGCCTCACGGCTAGAGGACAACTGAACAGCAACCTGCATGGCTTCTTTCTCCTAGGGAGGCGTTGGCATTCCTTTACTTCAAAAGTAAAAGGCACTCAAAAGTAAAAAGACTCTTGAGAGTCCCTCGGACTGCAAGAAGATCAAATCAGTCAATCCTAGAAGAAATCCACCCTGACTGTTCCCTGGAAGGCCAGATAATGAAGCTGAAGCTCAAATACTTTGGCCACCCAATGAGAAGGGAGCACTCACTGGAGAAGACCCTGATGCTGGGAAAGACAGAAGGTCAAAGAAGACGGGGACAGCAAAGGATGAGATGATTAGACAGTGTCACAGATGCAACGAACATGAAGTTGAGCGGGCTTTGGAGGACGGCGGAAGACCAGAAGGCCTGGCATGATCTGGTCCATGGGGTCACGAAGAGTCGGACTCGACTGTGCGACTGAACAACAACAACAACAAAAGGCACTCAGGGTTGGAGGTGGGGGGGCAGCCCCCATCTGGGGGGACTTGCCAAATGGAAGTCCCATTCGCCGTTATGCTTAACTGCTCATTGTTATTTTTAAATCATGTCCCAAACATTCGAGCTATTTCACAGGGCAGCCTGATTTGGTGAAAGCTTCCACTTTGACATTGGTATTTGTCTACTGGAAGTTTTTGTGCCCTTGTTCTGTCAGTGTCAGAGCGTACAGATAAGGAGATCCACCCTAGGGGCCATGCACCAACCAGACACGGCGTTGCCGAGAGAATGGAATGCTGGGAGCTGCACAGAGGCATGGGGGGGCGGAGGGGGGCTTCCATTTGCAGACAGAGCTAGAGATCCCAACCCAGCAAAGCCCATTAAAATTCTGCCAGATTTCAGGTAAACATGCTGTAAGGTAAAGGTAAAGGTCTCCCTTGCTCGAAAGCCAGTCGAATCCGACTCTAGGGGGCGGTGCTCATCTCCGTTTCCAAGCTGAAGAGCCAGCGCTGTCTGAAGACGTTTCCGTGGTCATGTGGCCGGCATGACTAAACACCAAGGTGCACGGAATGCTGTTACCTTCCCACCGAAGTGGTCCCTATTTATCTACTTGCAATTTCTCGCTTTCGAACTGCTAGGTTGGCAGGAGCTGAAACCAGAGACGGGAGCTCACTTCGTCATGCGGCACACCCGGGTCTCGAACTGCTGAACTACTGACCTTCCACAGCCTGCGGTTTAGCGTCTTAACCACTTGAGCCACCGCAGCTCCAAACATGCTGTACAATGACCAAATTAGAGAGCTAAGCAGTGCTTCTGTGAAGATGCTCGGGAGGGGAGGGTGCTCAGGAGTGAAGCCAGATGCCACCAAACAAATTCCTGAGCTGGGGAGTTACGGCCAGATGAAATGCTGGCCCCCATTCTAAGAGTAAGCTTCAAAGACACCTCCCCCCCCCCAGAATTAGGGTAGCCAAATTCCAAGTGGGGCCTGATCCTGGATATCTCTCACAATTACACTGATCTCCTAATGATGGACATCAGTTCCCCTGGAGAAAATGACCGCTTTGGATGATGGGCTGGGCTGTATCTCACTGAGGCCTCTCCTCAATCTCTGCTGTCCCTAGGCTCCATCCCCAAATCTCCTGGAATTTCCCCACCCTGGGCCGACTCATAACCCTTATGAGATTTCACAAAAATAGTCTCGCTTGGGAGGAATGTCATCTTGCCAAATGTCGGGGACGATGACTGTAAAATGACCACCTTCACATGAGTGTCCTGGGGCGTGGTCCCTCCTTGTTTGCGAAGCTCTTTCCTGGCAAACTGTTGTCTGCTCGTTCCCATCCATCCAAACGATGATGTGGGTCAAGAACTATGTGGGGAGTTGTGAAAAAAGAATGCAGCTTTGCGAGACACTCTGGGAAAAGGGAGGAAGCAGTTTTGCACAATCCGTTGTCCGTCTCTTCCAGGTTTGTTGCAAATGTTTCTTGCAGGAAAGGGGAAGAAAATGTCACTGCCTGGCTTGGGGGCCGCAGGGACGGAAATTAAGTTATCAGTGGGAAACGGCACCTGTAGAATTCCTGCCCAAGGGTAGCCTTTGGTGGAGAGCCCTGGCTGCTTCGGGCAGCAATGCATTAGCTATGGGGAAAGAATTTGGGAGAGCTGCATCTGTTGAATTTCTTCCTGGACACATCCCACCACAACTAAGTGTAACCTCCATGTCTGGAGGCAGAAAATACAAAAGTTAAGTCATGCCCATATAGGGTTGCCAAGTCGTTTCTCAGCCGCAGTGGGGGACTCCCGGGCGGTGACTGGAGTGCGCGTGCGCGCTGCACGCACGTCACCCGGCAGTGACGTTACTACGCCGGGCACGCTGGGGGCGGGGACCACTTGAGCCACCATAGAGTTTTCCCTCCGATGGTCGTGGCCCCGCCCCCAGCGTGCCCGGCGTCCTAACGTCACTTCCTGGTGACGCGCACGTCGGGGTGGGATTCCCCCCGGGACCCAATCCGGCGGTGGCGGGGAACGGGCCTCTGGGGCGGGGGTTTCCCCGCCCCCCAAGGGGACTTGGCAAGCCTATGCCCATACCTAGGATTCGTATTACCCCAAACACCCTCCCGATGCATTGCCCTCTTTAACAATCCCATGGAAAACAGATGGACAGACAGAGCTCAGTTTTAGTCACATGAACTGGATTTAGTGTTGCCAACCTCCAGGTGATGGCTGGAGATCTCCCAGAATTACAACTGGACTCCAGACAACAGGGATCAGTTCCTCTGGAGAAAATGGCTGCTTTGGAAGGTGGACTGGATGGTATTATACTCCGCTGGTATCATAGTCAAACCCCACCCGTTCCAAGGCCCAAGCCCTAAGTCTCCAGGTATTTCCAAACCAGAACTGGCAACTCTAAAGGTAAAGGTAAAGGTTCCCTTGCTCGAAAGGCAGTCGAGTCCGACTCTAGGGTTGCGGTGCTCATCTCCGTCTCCAAGCCGAAGAGCCAGCGCTGTCCGAAGACATTTCCGTGGTCATGTGGCCGGCATGACTAAACACCAAGGCGCACGGAACGCTGATCCCTTCCCACCGAAGTGGTCCCTATTTATCTACCTGCAATTTCTTGCTTTCGAACTGCTAGGTTGGCAGGAGCTGGAACTAGAGACGGGAGCTCACTCCGTCATGTGGCACACTCGGGTCTCGAACTGCTGAACTACCGACCTTCCACAGCCTGCAGTTCAGCGTCTTAACCACTTGAGCCACCGCAGCAACTCTAACTGGATCTCAAAATCTTAGAGGGTAGCAACTTTGAATAACCTTACAAAATCATCAACTTTTGTCACACACAGTGAAAAAGTGATTGAAACAAGCATAGCAAACATATATAAACCACACCATTCGTTGCATAATATTTATTATTATAATATTGAAAGATATATCATTTTAATTTTAAAAAAATTACACTGAAGTCCAAGTGTGCCAGAGTGCATCAGCCAAGCAAACCAGGAATTGGAACATGAGAACAGTTCTATATAGGCCCACTGGAGAACTCGGGGTGGAAGGTAGGGTTCTCCTTCAAACCACTGTGGAAGAATAATATTCAAAGGTAAAGAAGTTCCAAAAAGCTCCATTTCTATAAGTGCACAAGAAAAACAGCTCTGCCAATATTCACGGCCATTCTGTCCTACATCCTGCAAAAGAATACAAAAGGGGAGGGTGTCCAGAAGAAAAGAAATGAGGGAATGGAAGGCATGGGGGTGTGGCTTAATATGCTAATGAGCTGTGCTGTCAGGGGTATGGCCTAATATGCTAATGAGTTTCTGCTGTTGGGTGTGGCCTATTATGCTAATGAGTTCCTGCTGGGCGTGGCTAACTCAGGAGCCAGCCGGAACTCCGTTCCTGTGAGTTCCTGCCCAAATATAGCCCTGCCTCTTTCCCGCCCCCTTGCAACCCCCATATCGTCTCCCTGTTACCTGCCTCATTCTCTCCCTCTCAGCCATTCACCCCCTTCCTTTTATTTGCCTCCCATCTTCAGCTATATTTATTATTTATTCACTTCATTTATACCTTCCCTTTCTCCACAGTGGGGACCAAAGCAGGATACGTTATTCTCCTCTTCTCCTTTTTATTTGCACAACAAACCAGGGGGGGAAGGTTAGTCTGAAAGTATGTGACCAGTGCTCCCTCTAAGCTGAGTGAGTGTGAGCCAGCTCACAGTTTTTTAGCCTCCGGCTCATACATTTTTGTCTCGGCTCAGGAAGGAGGGCTCCAGAGCAAACTCATTGATGCAGCGGCCAAATCGCTCGCTCACAACTTTAACGCCAGGAGCTCACAAAGGAGAATTTTTGCTCACAAGCCTTCGACAGCTTAGAGAGAGCATTGTATGTGACTGGTCCAAAATTCACTCAGTGAGCTTCCACAGCAAGATAGGGATTCAAACCTGGGTCACCCAGACCCTACTCTGAAGCTCCAAACATTATACCACACTGCTGTTGAACAGCAGCAAGCAGCCAGGCCTAGTTCAGTCATGCAAAATTACACAACAGGACCCAACTCACATCCAACTCACTACATAGTAGACTATACATACTAGTACAGCCTAGGTAAAGGTAAAGGTTCCCTCGCTCGAAAGCCAGTCGAGTCCGACTCTAGGGTTGCGGTGCTCATCTCCATTTCAAAGCCGAAGGGCCAGTGCTGTCTGAAGACGTTTCCATGGTCACTAAACGCCAAGGCACAGGGAACGCTGTTACCTTCCCACCGAAGTGGTATTTATCTACTTGCAGGGAAATCAATGCTTCATGCACAGCTCGGTATGCTTAGATATACCAAAAGAACAGAGCTGCAGGGGTCCCCAGCCTTTTTGAACCTGTGGGCACCTTTGGAATTTCGAGAGGGGGTGACTGGTGAGTGTCACCCCAAAATGGCTGCCACTGGAGGTGAAGCCAAAGAGAATACCTCCCTCCTCACACCACCTGGGAAGAAGAAAAACCTGAAGAGATGGAACCGCACACTGACTAAGGCAATCTCAGGTACTTTACCGGTCTCCTCATTTTCCAGTGGAAGCCCTTCCATTTGAATGAAGGCAGCCAGTAACAAGCCCTGCCTTACAATGGCCCCACCCATGTTCTCAAAAGCTCAGCAGGCGCTAAGGGAAGTAGTGGTAGGCGCCATGTTGGGGAACCCTGGCGTAGCGAGTTCAAAGATCATCAAAAGGCTGCTTGATGGCGTTATCCAAGGTGCTAAAATAGGTCAGTTTATGAAATCGATATATTTACAGGATGAAGAACTAGAACATGAGATACAGCAGGAGAACTCTCCAGCAGAGGGATAATTTGAGGGTTTTTAAAAAAAAAAAACACACAGAGGCACTTAATTATTTAATTGCTTTGTTTTTTTCATAAGATTAACCCTTCTCTTGTAGACCTGGCACAGCTGAGGCAGATGCCAGTCATAGAAACCAGCTATATTTGATTTTTTTCCCAAATGTATGTGGTCATTGTCAATGAGTAGGCTTTTAAAAAAAAACACAGAGGCACTTAATTATTTAATTGCTTTGTTTTTTTCATAAGATTAACCCTTCTCTTGTAGACCTGGCACAGCTGAGGCAGATGCCAGTCATAGAAACCAGCTATATTTGATTTTTTTCCCAAATGTATGTGGTCATTGTCAATGAGTAGGCTTGCCAAGTCCCCCCGGGGGCGGGGAAAACCCCGCCCCAGAGGCCCGTTCCCCGGCACCACCGGATCGGACCCCGGGAGGAACTCCACCCTGACGTGCACCTCACAGGGAAGTGACATTATGATGCTGGGCACGCTGGGGGCGGGGCCACGGCCATACAAGGGAAAACTCTATGGTTTTCCCTTGTTCGCCACAACAATGTAAAATAGATGGATGGGCCTAATAGTTTTTGTAGCCAATATATTTTTTTTTGAACACAATTTTATTTTCATGAAAATATTGACATATCATCAGTTCAAGTTAATATTTCAGTTTTAACCCCATACCAATATCCCCAATTTACTCTCTCCCTCCCCCAGGCTTCCCGCAATGCTTCCCCCCTCATCACTCCAGCACAACTTAAGATAACATCATATTCTTATTTCAATATTGTTCCAAATATAGTAAGTTATGTTTCACATCCCAGTTCTTTTCTAGGTAAACCTTAAAGTCTCTCCACTCTTCATAGAATTCCTGATCTTCTTTGTTATTCAATTTTTTTGTAATTTTGTCCATCTCCGCCATAAACAAAGTTTTTTGTATCCATTCTTCTAACTCTGGAATTCTTTCTTGTTTCCAACACTGTGCATAGAGTAGTCTCGCCGTTGTAATCAGATACCAAAATAGAGTCCTTTTTGTGATATTCAATTCTTCCATTTTAAGTCCTAAGAGCAGAATTTCTGGCGCTTTCTTAAAGGAACATTTCAAAATCGTTTGCATTTCGCTGTGGACCCTGGTCCAAAAGTCCACAGCTTCTTCGCATGTCCACCACATATGGTAAAATGAACCTTCATGTTTTCTACATTTCCAACACTTGATGGAAAGATTTTGACTCATGTTGGCTATTTTCTTTGGTGTCATATACCACCTGTACATCATTTTATAACAGTTCTCTTTCACATTAGTACAGGTCGAAATCTTAATCGAGTTCTTCCACAGATATTCCCAAGAGTCCATAGAAATCTCAGTGTTAACATTTACTGCCCATTTAAGCATTTGTTCTTTCACCGTCTCATTTTCCGTATACCATTTTAACAAAACTTTATATACGGTAGAAATCGCTTTTTTCCCTCCTCCCTCCCAGACAGTTTCAATTTCATTTTTCTCTTCTCTAAAACCATATTTTTTCTTATCTGCATTGAACAAATCAACTATCTGTAAATGGCTCAACCATACATATTTATACTGTATCTCATCCTGCTCTTTCATTTGCCATTCTGTACCAACTTTTTAAATTAAGTCTCATGTTTTAACGATCTTGTCAGGTAAGATTAAAGATCCGTCTAGAGTAGCTTTCTGGTCCCAACATTGCCTGACAAATTCTTCACAAAGTATATTGTGAAGGCAACAACCTCCTGTGACAGGAACTATGGAGATGCCAACCAATGCCCCCTCCAAGTCTTGTCAGAAGTCTACTTTGTGAACTCCTGGCGTTAAAGTTGTGAGCGAGCGATTTGGCTACTGCATACATTGGTTTGCTCTGGAGCCCTCCTTCCCGAGCTGAGGCAAAAATGTGTGAGCCGGAGGCTAAAAGACTGTGAGCTAGCTCACACTAACTGACCTTAGAGGGATCACTGTTGCCAACCCTGGATTAGGAAATTCCTGGAGATTTGGGGAGGGGGCTGGGGAATGTAGAATGTGGGGAGGGGCGGATGCTACAGAGTTCACCCTTCAAAGCTGCTATTTTCTCCAGGGAAACTGAGCACTGTTGTCTGGAGGTCAGCTGAAATTCCAAGAGAAATCCAGGCCCCACCTGGAGATTGCAGTCCTAGGTATTTAGTAGCAATGTTCACATTCTTTTCATGTTTTCACTTCAAACATTTTTTGTTACCCTTCTTCAGGGCTTTTTTTGTAGAAAAAGCCCAGCAGGAACTCATTCGCATAATAGGCCACACCCAACAGCAGAAACACATTAGCAGGTCACACCCTGACAGCCCATCTCATTAGCATATTAGGCCACACCCCCATGTTACCAGAAGTGTGGTCATCCAGCCACACCCACCTTTTGCTTCTTATTCTGTTTACCTTGTTTGTTGTCAAAACCCAGCGCCTTTTTTTGCAGGAGGAACTCCTTTGCATGTTAGGCCACACACCCCAATTGTAGCCAATCCTAATGAGTTCCTGCTGTTGGGTGTGGCCTATTATGCTAATGAGTTCCTGCTGGGTCTGGCCAACTTGAGAGCCAGCCGGAACTCCGTTCCTGTGCGTTCCTGCCCAAAAATAACCCTGCCCTTCTTAGTGTTCACTATCGATTCAGGTGGGTAGCTGTGTTGACCTGAAGCAACAGAACAAAGTCTGAGTCCAGTGGCACCTATAAGACCAACAAAGTTTTATGCAAGGTATAAGCCTTCGCGCGCATGCGCACTTGGAATTTTAGTATGTTAATAGCATTTCCTCCACACTGTGCATAAATTTACAAACTTCCACCATGCCTCCCACCCTCCGGCCTCTTTCTTGACCTTTAGAAGGCATCTGAAGACAATTTCATTCCGATCGAGTCCAGTGGCACCTTTAAGACCAACGAAGTTTTATTCAAGAGGTGAGCTTTCCTGTGCATGCTCTGTTGCTTCATACCAACACGGCTACCCACCTTGATCTAATTTTATTCAGGACTGCATTCAATTCATTTTGATTCTTCCACCTACTGGGAGCTTTGAATGATTGGTTTTAAATGAATGGTTTTATGCATTTCATTGTGTTTCATTACTGTTTATGAGCTGTCGTTCTGGAGGATCCCCGGGGCCCACCTGGAGGCTGGCATCCCTCTCTCCAAGGTCCTACTGGACTCGAATTTCACTGTTCTCCTGTGCAGACCAACACAGCTAGTCTCTGAAACTATCTGTTATTATATTTATCATTTATGGTAAAATTGTAAACACATGGTGGCCGATAGATCTGACAGCATGTGCACATCAAAGACATGGTGGTGGGGAGGGGGAAACGGGATTAGGAGAAACACCAAGTGTCCAAAGTTACTATTAGCACATCAAAAGGTGATAATAGATGATCTGTCGGGAGGAGAGAACCCATTACACTGAGGTCCCACCTAGACTACTTCTGCATCACACTAGGTAAAGGTTCCCTTGCTCAAAAGCCAGTCGAGTCCAACTCTAGGGTTGCGGTGCTCATCTCCGTTTCAAAGCTGAAGAGCCAGCGCTGTCCGAAGACGTTTCCATGGTCATGTGGCCGGCATGACTAAACACCGAGGCGCACGAAACGCTGTTACCTTCCCACCGAAGTTGTACCTATTTATCTACTTGCAATTTCTTGCTTTTGAACTGCTAGGTTGGCAGGAGCTGGAACTAGAGATGGGAGCTCACTCCAACGTGCGGCACCCGGGTCTCGAACTGCTGAACTACTGACCTTCCACAGCCTGCAGTTCAGCGTCTTAACCACTTGAGCCACCATAGCTCCTAGCGGTAGGCATACCACCAGTCGAGAACCAATGCACTAGAAAAGTATTTTTAAGGCATGCACTGTTTTAGAACAAGGGGGAAAAAAAGATACTGTAAACATCAGCAGAAGTGGATCTTTTCCGCTTCGACTTTAACATGTTTTCCCCTCTGTTGCTTCCTTGTCTTTCTGTGAAGTGAGGTGGGAACAGAAATGTCAGACAAAGTTTCTGCTTTCTAATGGGTTGTAAATTGGCTTTCAGTCCCCCCCCCCCCAAGTATTACACTATATTGATACACTGCTTATTTCCATTGATCGGCTTCATTTCTTCCCATCAACTTGGCTTTCGAACCTGATTGGTTGCTTGGTCTAATGTCTTCACACTTTAAGAACTGTGACACGTGACTGGTCTAAAAATGAGTTGCCGCCACCCAGAGGTTTTTCCCTTCTCAGGTTTGAGAGCCAATTCGGTGTAGTGGTTAAGAGTGTGGACTGTAATCTGGGAGAACCGGGTTTGATTCCCTGCTCCTCCACATGCAGCTGCTGGTGTGACCCTGGGCCAGTCATAAGTTCTTTTAGAGATGTTCTCTCAGAGCTCTTTCAGCCCCACCTACCTCACAGGGTGTCTGTTGTGGGGAGGGGAAGGGAAAGGGATTGTAAGAGAACCCTTCAGGTAGCAAAGGGTAGGGTATAAATCCAATCTCTCCTTCTTCTTCTTCTGTTTCATCTCAAAAACCCCAGAACTCCATGCAACATGTGTAGGTCCATTGTGACAGAATGACGCGCTAGCATTCCGGGAGAATTCCCGCTGGGACGCTACCCCAAGGGCCAGCAGGGGCGGGGGCATTCTCGACCAGCTGGTCTCTGCCGGGCTGACAGCATCATAGGGGCTGCTTGGTTTAGACCTGGGCTGTGGTGATTGGGGCAGGCTTTTCCAGAGGCTGTTTTAGCATCTCATCTGCTCCTAAGCCCTCTGTTGTCATTTAACTGCAATGTTATTACAACACACCCACAAAAGCAGTCCTAACAAACAGTCCCGGGGCCGGTATGGTAGGTTTCTACAGGGCAACTGTGCAAAGAAGCCACTTTGGTGTGTACAGTCCAAATAACTTTGCATGCACCAAAACAGACGCTGTTTTTATCATAACCAGTGCTCATGAACGGTGTTGGGAGGAAAACAAAGGCTGGGAAAGCCTCCAGAAAGGGTGACAATGGGCATCTTGTTTCACGTGGGTATGTGTGTGGGGGATAGGATGGGCCGCGCAACACTGTTGTTCAGTCGTACCTCAGGCGCCGTCACCTTTGACACACTTGGGGAACTGCAAAAAGAAACAAAATTAGTAACTTCCCAAGCACGTTTTCACTTTGCCTGGCCGAAAAGCAGTAAACAGAACCTGCGGTCGGTTCTCTCTCGGCCCTTCAGATGGAGAGTGTAGCTAGCGGGTGAGCCCCGTTTCGCGGCTAGAGTGCTCACATGGGAAGACCTGGGAGCAAAATGCCCAGTCAGCCACGACACTCCCTGGGGGAACCTCTAGGGTTGCCAAGTCTGGGTTGGGAAATACCTGGAGACTTTGGGGGTGGAGCCAGGAGAAGGTGTGGTTTGAGGAGGGGAGGGGCCTCGGCAGGGTACAGTGCCACAGAGTCCCCCCTTCAAAGTAGCCATTTTCTCCAGGGGAGCTGATCTCTGTCGGCCGGGGATCAGTTGTAAAAGCAGGAGATCCCCAGGCCCCACCTGGAGGCTGGCAACCCTAGTGGCCTCAGACCAGCCACTGACTCTCTGTAGAAGCTACCTCACACGGTTATTGTTAGAATAAAATGGAGGTGGGGAGGGCCATGAATGGCGCCCAGAGCTCCTCGGAAGGCAGGCAGGAGAAAAACGAGGTTGTTAGAAAGACCGATAAGCAGGGCTATTTTTGGGCAGGAACGCATAGGAACGGAGTTCCGGCTGGCTCCTGAGTTGGCCACGCCCAGCAGGAACTCATTAGCATATCAGGCCACATCCAACAGCAGGAACTCATTAGGATTGGCTACTTTAGGGGTGTGTGGCCTAACATGCAAAGGAGTTCCTGCTACAAAAAAGGCCCTGGGTTTTGACAACAAACAAGGTAAACAGAATAAGAAGCAAAGGGTGGGTGTGGCTGGATGACCACACTTCTGGTAACATGGGGATGCGGCCTAATGTGCTAATGAGCTGTGCTGTCAGGGGTGTGGCCCAATATGCTAATGAGTTCCTGCTGTTGGGTGTGGCCTATTATGCTAATGAGTTCCTGCTGGACTTTTTCTACAAAAAGAGCCCTGCCGATAAGCGTTCCGTGTCATGTTCGGCACATTCCCACCATATGGATCTGATATCCCGGGATCTCCTACTGATCGGTCTCCTGGCTGGGGGCTGTCGGCCTCCCACACAAAAACCATAAAGGGAGCGGGATCTGATCTAGGGCTGCCAGCCTCCAGCTGGAGACCTCCTGGAATGACACCTGATCTTCAGACTATATAAAACACATTTATAGGCCCCGGTCACACTGGCAGGAGAATGTGGGGGGGAAGCGTGGCTGTTTGCCCCGGAGCAAAATAACGCGCGGCTGCGCGATCAGACATCCCGTAGCGGTCCCGTCGAGGCCCCGTGGTTAGAGGTGCCGATCATAGGACAATCCTGTGGAGCGACAAAGAAGCGGCCTCTCTAGCAAAAGGCTCCGCGGGTTTAACCCCTTCCAGGGCTGCAGAGGAATGCAAACTGTGTCCTCCGTCCGGTCCCCTCCAGGAGGAGCTTCAGCCAGGCTGCCCTCCCGCCACGCCGCCCTGCACCTCCCCCTCTGCCGCCCGGTGCAGAGAGTTCCTCTCGAGCAGGCCGAGCCAAGAGTGGGGGGGTACGGAAAAGAGGAGGAGGCTGTGTTGTTTGTTTTTAAACAAAAGTGTGCGCATGCGCCGTTGGGTGCTTGTGCGCATCCCGTGGAGACTTGGAAAAAAAAACCTTTTAGCGACGGGACATGGGCGGGCGCCAGATGCCACGACCTACCACCGGAAACGCGATCAAGCGCCCGCCCTTGCCCCGCGGTTTCCGGAAACTAGTACCTCGGAGGCACTAGTTTTTTACCCCACATCTTCGGTGGGAAGACTCGGGTTCGCCATGGGAGCTCTACGCTTCCCAGATGTGGCGCTGTGATTGCGCCCAGAAAATCCGCCTATCTTCCGTCTCTGTAGCATGGTTAATGCTCCGTGTGACCGCAGCCATTATTTATTTATTTGTTTAAAACACGCACTCCACTTCTCCTGGAGAGCATGGCTGCTTTGCGAGGGGGACTGCATGGCATGATACCTTACCAAGGTCCTTCCTTTCCCTAAACCTCACTCTCCCAGCCTCCAGCCTCAAATCTCCAGGTATTCCCAAACCTGGAGTTGGCAACCCTAAGTGATTTAGCTGACTGCCTGGCTGCCCCCCTCCCCATCAGACAGGAAGTATAGTCACTTGAGTATCACCTCCCTCTTCCAGTTTGGTGTTGTGGTTAAGTGTGCGGACTCTAATCTGGGAGAACCGGGTTTGATTCCCCACTCCTCCACTTACACCTGGCTGGATGACCTTAGGCAAGCCGTAGTTCTGTCAGAGCTGTTCTTGAAAAAGAGCCGTTTCTCTCAGAGCTCTCTCAGCTCCATCTACCTCACAGGGTGTCCGTTGTGGGGAGGGGAAGGGAGAGGAGTTTGTAAGCCGCTCTGAGACACCCTTGGGTAGTGAAGGGCGGGGTATCAATCCAATCTCTTCTTCTTCTTCTTCTACCTCACGGGGTGTCGTGGGGAGGGGAAGGGAGAGGAGTTTGTAAGCCGCTCTGAGACTCCCTTGGGTAGTGAAGGGCGGGGTATCAATCCAATCTCTTCTTCTTCTTCTTCTAACTCACGGGGAGTCCGTTGTGGGGAGGGGAAGGGAGAGGAGTTTGTAAGCCGCTCTGAGACTCCTTTGGGTAGTGAAGGGCGGGGTATCAATCCAATCTCTTCTCTTCTCTTCCTCTTCTTCTAAGCATCTCCCACCAGCACTAGAGCCACCATGGAAGTGCCCTGAGTGGGAGAGCTTTGCCTGTTGAGTTTCAGCCCCCTTGGAAGGCACAGAAGTCCTGCCAGAGAATAGGGACCATGTGGAATATCCCACAGCATGTTTGAGATCTTGCTCAAGACTGATTGGGGGGGGGGGATCCTAGTTTGCAGTCATGAGAACTATCCACCTGTTTGTTTTGAACTGGTGAGCAGCTGTTTGACAGGGGAAAAGGATGCCCAAAGAAGGCTGTTCTGTGGATAGTCTCTGGCACAGGGTGAATGGGGTTGGAGGAACACGTGGAGTTCACTGCCACAGGAAGTGGTGGGGGCTACTAGCATAGACGGCTTCAAAAGGGAATTAGATTAGCATATGGAGCAAAGGTCCATCAGTGGCTATTGGCCACAAGGTACAGATAAGGACTCTGGGGCAAGTGATGCTCTGTCTTCTTGGTGCGGGGGGGGGTCAACAGTGGGAGGGCTTCTAATGTCCTGGCCCCACTGGTGGACCTCCTGATGGCACTGGTATTTCTGGCCACTGTGTGATACAGAGTGTTGGGCTGGATGGGCCTTTGGCCTGATCCAACATTGGCGTCTCTTATGGTCTTATGTTCTTATGAACTTCCCTTGCGCTCCTAACAAATAGGTTAGACTTTAACAGGAGGGGCTGTGGCTCAATGGTAGAGCATCTGCTTGGCCTGCAGAAGGTCCCAGGTTCAATCCCTGGCATCTCCAGTTAAAAGATCTGGCAGGAGGTGATGTGAAAGACCTTTGCCTGAGACCCCAGAGAACCGCTGCCAGTCTGAGAAGACAATACTGACTGTGATGGACCCAGGGTCTGACTCGGTATAAGGCAGTTTCATGTGTTCCTGAGCCTCCCAGCATGTTAAAACACAATGATGCAAAGTGGGATGGTTTTTTTAAAAAAATTCTATCATCTTGCACAACAAAGGGGATCAGAATGCTGGATGGTGAAATCAGGGCTCTTTTTGTAGAAAAAGCCCAGCAGGAACTCATTAGCATAATAGACCACACCCAACAGCAGAAACCAATTAGCATATTAGACCACACCTCTGACAGCACAGCTCATTAGCCTATTAGGCCACACCCCCATGTTACCAGAAGTGTGGTTCTCCAGCCACACCCACCTTTTGCTTGCTATTCTGTTTACCTTGTTTGTTGTCCAAACCCAGGGCCTTTTTTTGTAGCAGGAACTCCTTTGCATGTTAGGCCACACACCCCTAATGTAGCCAATCCTAATGAGTGTCTGCTGTTGGGTGTGGCCTGTTATGCTAATATTATGCTAATGAGTTCCTGCTGGGTGTGGCCAACTTGGGAGCCAGCCGGAACTCCATTCCTGTGCGTTCCTGCCCAAAAATAGCCCTGGTGAAAATGCAGATCTCAGCCTCCTAGCCTGCCTGAGTATCTCTGCACAGATGTACATTAATTGCCCTGTTTTGGCGACAGCCGGGGGAGGGGCAAAGCCTCTTTATTTGATGCCAAGAGGGTACGTGGGCCCACATCTGCATCTGCCCCCCCAGTTGGGTTTAGTACATAGTTTTTCCATTGGCACAGAGCCAGTGTGGTGTAGCGGTTAAGAGTGCTGGACTACTATCTGGGTGACCCGGTTTCAGATCCCCACTCTGCCATGGAAGCTCGCTGGGTGACCTTGGGCCAGTCACGCTCTCTCAGCCTAACCTACCTCTCAGGGTTGTTGTGAGGATATAATGGAGGAGACGAGAAGGATGTAAGCCACCTTGGGCCCCACTGGGGACAAAGACGGGGTACAAATGAAATAAGCGAACGAACCAACGCTTGGTTGGACAAATAAATAACTAAATATTGCATGAGCTAGAACTGCCGCCATGCCACCTGGCCAGAAGTCAGGCGAGATATGGTATTTATTTCATTCATATCCTGTCTTTCTCCCCAGTGGAGGACCCAAAGCAGCTTACATTGCCAATTTTATCCTCACAACAATCCTGTGAGGTATGTTAGGCTGAGAGAGGGAGTGACTGGCCCTAGGTTGCCCAGCGAGCTCCCACGGTGGAGCGGGGATTCGAACCTGGGTCTCCCTGATTTCTAGGCCAACACTCTACCACTGGTTCCCCGAGTGGGCAATACTGCCCCCTCAAGGGCGCTGGAACGATCCAGGTGCAGATCCACAAACTGCATCTTTTTGTCCGCTTCTTGAAGTTAGATGTCCAGGGGGGTGCTGAGTAGTTTTTTTTTTCCTGAAAAGGGGGCGGTGGGCCAAATAAGTTTGGGGACCTCTGCACCACTCCACCACACTGTCTGACACTTTAACCACTGCACCCCAATGGCTCTGGGACAGTACTGGCATGCTATTGGTGTGACGGGGGTCCCGATAGAACTGGTGGGCTCAACACAGGATTTGGCCACTGTGACCTTGGATGGACCGACACCCTTTCAGAGGTGCCTAACTTGTAATTGTTGGAGCTGCGGTGGCTCAAGTGGTTAAGATGCTGAACTGCAGGCTGTGGAAGGTCAGTAGTTCAGCAGTTCGAGACCTGAGTGTGCTGCATGATGGAGTGAGCTCCCGTCTCTGGTTCCAGCTCCTGCCAACCTAGCAGTTCGAAAGCAAGAAACTGCAAGCAGATAAATAGGTACCACTTCGGTGGGAAGGGAACAGCGTTCCATGTGCCTTGGTGTTTAGTCATGCCGGCCACATGACCACGGAAACGTTTTCGGACAGTGCTGGCTCTTCGGCTTTGAAACAGAGATGAGCACCGCAACCCTAGAGTCGGATTCGACTGGCTTTCGAGCAAGGGAGACCTTTACCTTTAACTTGTAATTAAATGACAAGGAGTCCCCTCACATAATGAATACTGCAGAAATTTGATATTTATTTCTACTTCCTCCAACAATCTTTGGCGGAGGCTAAAACCCCTGGGATGTTAGCCCTGTGGTGTGTCTGTGCCCGGACACCCCCTAGGGGGGCATCATTTCCAGCAGATCGCCCGTCAAGGGGACAGCCATGGAAGCAAAGACGGCTTCTGCCAATGTTTGCAATAAATAACCCACACTAAAATCAAAACAGACAAGAAGTGGCCAGCTACAAAGTCTTTTTGTTTACAAGATTACACGTGATTCCTTCTGACGCATTTGGGGCTGAATTCTTTCATCACGTTTTACGATGTAGCCCGTTATATGGAAGACGGCAGCCCCTTTCTCGCTTGGCCTCTTGTTTGTTTGCTCGTGAATGGACTTGCCCTCAACCCTGAATTTAATCAGGATGTTGGAGCTTAGGGATGCCAGCCTCCAGGTGAGACCTGGGGATTCCCTGGAATTACAGCTCATCTCCAGACTACGGAGATCAGTTCTCCTGAGGGGAATGGATGCCTTGGAAGGTGGACTCTGTAGCATTGTGCCCCACCGAGGTTCCTGTCCTCCCCAGGCTCCAACCACAAATCTCCTGGAGTTTCCCAACCTGGATCTGGCAACCCCGCCCCCTCCAGTGGCCAGGGAGGGACTTGGCAGCCCTTGTGGAGCTCCCTGAAGCAACCAGGTGTCCTCTGCTGGGGGTGTGTGGCTTGAATTTCCCAGAGACAATATGACCCAACACCCGAGTAATTCATCTGGTATCCAGCTGTGCAGCGTCTTGGTCCTTCTGAGTAGCAGATGAAAAAACAGACCAGTGTCTGGACCACGCCACCAAAGACTGCACGTGGAGCCTCACACGACTGAAAGTTTTTGCCTCCCCGCCATTCGTGCACGTAGAAAACCAGCTTGTCACGACAAAATTGCCTCCTTCTCTATGTGCAGACAGTATTTGTCACGAAGCAGATTTCCCGCACAGAGCCAGAGTTCCCTCTAAGTTGAGTTAGCGTGAGCTAGCTCAGTTTTTCGGCCTCCGGCTCACACACTTTTGTCTTCGCTCAGGAAGGAGGGCTCCAGAGCAAGCTAATTTATGCAGTAGCCAAATGGCTCGCTCACAACTTTAATGCCAGTACCTCACAAAGTAGAATTTTAGCTCACAAGACTCCACAGCTTGGAGGGAACATTGGCCGCAGCCACCAGACCACTTGCTCCCATGTGGCTTGTATGACTTACCCAGGCCCAGTTGCTTCCTACTGTTCAGCCAGAGACAATAGGGAACCCTTCGTGTAAAAGTATAGCCACAAACAACACCCACCAAGGGAAGACCATCTACAATTCGCAACTATGTTCAAAACTATATATTATAGTCACTGAAACATAGAGAAGGGATTCCATGGAAGCTTTTGAGCTGTGCCTGTGTTATTTTGGAAACCAGGTTCCGTTTTACCAGCCGCAGTTGACAATCATTGAAACGCTTGATTTATACGATTTGGCTACTGCATAAATTAGGTCACTCTGGAGCCCTCCTTCCTGAGCTAAGACCAAAATGTGTGAGCCAGAGGCTAAACAACTGAGCTAGCTCACACTAACTCAGCTTAGAGGGAACACTGGTTGCGGCCTGGCCTGTCTCGGCCCAATGAATCCTCCCTCAGAGACCAAGACAGGCCCAAACGGGGCCCTCCCCCATCCCTCTGCCTTCTATTGAGAGAAACTAAAGTTTAGAGACCGGCCATACTGCTGTGGTTGCTACTGAGGACATTTGTTTCTTCAAGCTAGAGGTGCTGCTTCTAACATTTCGGGGTTTTAACCGTCCGCCCCCTTTTAAGATTTCAATATTTTCTGTAACCCTAGGGCTTTTCTCAGCTTTGTAAAAAGGTCTGTCTCGTTTGCCCGTGGCTCCGCTCTCCAGGTTTAAGTTTCCACAGATGGGCCCATGTTGAGGATTGGCTGTATTGATGAGCGCCGCTCCAATTAAACTATCCACGGCAATCAACACAATATTGTGGCAGGGGACATAGAACACCATGTGGCAATTCACCTGATTAAGGTAGAGGAATACTTGGATTATGGGAAGGTTTGATCAGTTCTTTCCCACTTTTCCAGGTCAATTTGACCACACTTTTTGGACCTGTCCTTTTTGCTGTTTATGACTCTGATTGCAAAAACAAGAAGAAGAAGAAGAAGAAGAAGAAGAAGAAGAAGAAGAAGAAGAAGAAGAAGAAGAAGAAGAAGAAGAAGAAGAAGAAGAAGAAGAAGGTGGTCCTGTCCAGACACACATTTGAAGTGTCGTTCCTTAGCACAAACTTGTCTGCAGTGAAAGAAACAGCGACCACAAGGGGGCAGGATGGGGTCATTCTGACAGCAGCCTCTTGGGTACATTTTTTTAAAACCATGCAAAACAATAAGGACTATTCTGCACAGTCAGACAAAGCTACTGTGTGATATTTCCACAACATCCTACTCAGTGGCAACAACACAATGTTCCATTCGAACGTAACACATGTGTTTGCTGTAGTCGAACTAGGGGGTGGGGGAATGCCAGAAAGACAAACTTTCAGAGTTTGAGCGGCTGAGACGGAACAGACAGGCAAAATAAAGGTGACACTGGTTGGCGGAGCCGGTTTTTCTCGAAGAGATGGATCTGCTTTCCCTGGATGGGTCAAAAAAACCTGTCATTTGCAGATCATTCAACCAGCCTCAGAGTGCAATTAGAGAAGCGGGTCGGAGCAGTTTTCAGGTACAGCTTGCACATATATATTAGCATCGTTTTTTAGTTCAGCCCATCTGACCACACTGATCCACGAGACCGTAAACTCAGGCTCAGACGCCTGTAATGCACTTTACCAGGGGCTGCACTTAGAGGAAAGTTCAACACTTAAAACTGCATAAAATGCAGCAGCATACAGGCTAGTTGAGAGAAGCCAATATAAGCGTATCATATGCCTGTGCTGCAACAGCATCACCAGATGCCTGAAAGCTTCCAGGCTCCATTGAGGGTACAGGATCTACATGTGGCCTGGAAATGAAATACCTGGAGGACCGTTTCCTTCCACAGGACCCCATTCACCACCAGCATCCCTCTCCTCAGCTACTAAGTCCCGTACTATCAAGCATCAGCCCTTCACCAACCTGGGCTTAACCAGGAGATCTAATGGGTGGAAATGGCAAGGGAGTCGTTACGGGCTAAATATCAGGAGAAACGTCCTAACTGTAAGAGTGGTTGAGCAGTGGAACAGTCTGCCTCAGGAGGTGGTGGATGCTCCTTCACTGGACATTTTCAAGCGGAGGCTGGACGACCATCTTTTGGGTATGTTGTAGGTATGTAGGGCTATCTTTCAGCTGTACTCCTGCAGAGTGCAGGGGGTTGGACTAGATGACCTGCAAGGTCCCTTCCAACTCTAACATTCTATGATTCTATTATTCAGGGCTATTTTGGGGCAGGAACGCACAGGAACGGAGTTCCGGCTGGCTCCCAAGTTGGCCACGCCCAGCAGGAACTCATTAGTATAATAGGCCATACCCAACAGCAGAAACTCATTAGGACTGGCTACATTATGGGTGTGTGGCCTAACATGCAAAGGAGTTCCTGCTACAAAAAAGCCCTGGGTTTGGCAACAATCAAGGTGAATAATAAGTAAAAGGTGGGTGTGGCTGAATAACCACATTTCTGGTAACATGGGGGTGCGGCCTAATGTGCTAATGAGCAGTGCTGAACACAGAAGACAGAAGAATGGAAAGTTTTTATTAGCGTTTTTATTAATTAAGTAATTGCATATAAGCATATAATGTAACTGTACTCTTGGTATATACATTATGTGTAGTAGAGTGTCTGTAGTGTGTAGATTTGTTTGTTGTAGATTATAA
The DNA here is from genome assembly GCF_001447785.1 of Gekko japonicus. Lineage (NCBI taxonomy): Eukaryota > Metazoa > Chordata > Lepidosauria > Squamata > Gekkonidae > Gekko > Gekko japonicus. Next base: position 308,379 of record NW_015173145.1, on the reverse strand, counting down.
AAAATTAATAAAAGTGTACCTATGGGTACTAAAAAAAAGGTGGGTGTGGCTGGATGACCACACTTCTGGTAACATGGGGGTGTGGCCTAATGTGCTAATGAGCTGTGCTGTCAGGGGTGTGGCCCAATATGCTAATGAGTTCCTGCTGTTGGGTGTGGCCTGTTATGCTAATGAGTTCCTGCTGGGCTTTTTCTACAAAAAGAGCCCTGCTATTATTTATCCATTTATGTTATTTATAGTCTGCCTTTGTCACAGAGACTCAGGGCGGATGGCGAATAGTGAGCCGGTAAAATCACAAAAAAGGGACATTCAGGAGCCAGTGCATTAGGATTTTAGAAGTCTGGAAGCACCCGAAAGAACTGAAGCATCGTGTAAGTATTAACATGACACATAAAGCAGCATGGAAATTACATATATAGGATCCTACTTACAATCAGCTATACGCAGCAGTATAGAGCACAGTCCCTAGTCATTTATCCAAGCAAATTTGTAAACCCATCCTGTGCAGTCCAACCCTATTAAAGGTAAAGGTATCCCTTGCTCGAAAGCCAGTCGAGTCCGACTCTGGGGTTGTGGTGCTCATCTCCGTTTCAAAGCCGAAGAGCCAGCGCTGTCCGAAGACGTTTCCGTGGTCATGTGGCCGGCAGGACTAAACGCCAAGGCGCACGGAACGCTGTTCCCTTCCCACCGAAGTGGTCCCTATTTATCTACTTGCAATTTCTTGCTTTCGAACTGCTAGGTGGGCAGGAGCTGGAACTAGAGACGGGAGCTCACTCTGTCATGCGGCACCCTGGGTCTCGAACTGCTGAACTACTGACCTTCCACAGCCTGCAGTTCAGCGTCTTAACCACTTGAGCCACCGCAGCTCCAACCCTATTACCTGTGCAGAAAAGCCCTCTGGAACAGTTCAGTTTTGCATGGTTTTGCATAGTTTGCAGAAAGCCAGGAGAGGGGAGCTTTCCTGACCTCCTTGGACAGGCCATTCCACAAAGTGGGGGCCGCAACAGAGAAGGCGCCTGTACGGGCAGTTGCTGATTCTGCCCAGTTGCAGGCTGGCACCTGCAGAAGCCTCTGCCAACTTGATTGAAGTTGTCGTGGCGGGCCACAGGCGGAGAGGCGGTCCTGCCAATAAGAGGGGCCAAGGCCACAAAAGGCCAATAAGTAATACTGCATTCTGGAGACACTCCTGCCACAGGAGGTGGCAGCGGATACAAGCATGGACGGCTTCAAGAGGGGATTAGATAAGCATACGGAGCAGAGGTCCATCAGTGGCTATCAGCCACAAGGTATAGATGGGGACTCTAGGGCAAGGGATGCTCTGTCTTCTTGGTGCTTGGGGAGGGGCAACAGTGGGAGGGCTTCTAGTGTCCTGGCCTCACTGCTGGACCTCCTGAGGGCAGCTGGTGTTTTTGGCCACTGTGTGACACAGAGTGTTGGACTGGATGTGCCACTGGCCTGATCCAACATTGACTTCTCTTATGTTCTTATAAGAGGGAATTAGATAAGCATATGGAGCAGAGGTCCATCAGTGGCTATTAGCCACAAGGTATAGATAGGGACTCTGGAGCAAGTGATGCTTTGTATTCTTGGTGCTTGGTGGGGGTCAACAGTGGGAGGGCTTCTAGTGTCCTGGCCCCACTGCTGGACCTCCTGAGGGCACCCAGTATTTCTGGCCACCGTGTGACACAGAGTGTTAGCCTTCTGGGGCAAGTGATGCTCTGTCTTCTTGGTGCTTGGGGGGGGGCAACAGTGGGAGGGCTTCTAATGTCCTGGCCCCACTGGTGGACCTCCTGATGGCACCTGGTATTTCTGACCACTGTGTGACACAGAGTGTTGGACTGGATGGGCCATTGGCCTGATCCAACATTGACTTCTCTGATGTTCTTATGAGACTGAGTCCTCGGGATCTCTGGAGATGCCGTATTCCCAAACAGCATGCACTACTTCCTACCTGGGGAACATGACAGATAGCTCCGGTGTCTGCCTGGGCTCTCCCCCCCTCCCTTTGATCAGGGATGTAGGAAGTGAGTTGGCCAATAGCTGCCCCACAGCTCTATTGAATGCAGCGTTTCCCAGCCTGTGGGTTGGGACCCAACAGTGGGCTGCGAAGCCTCTGCAAGCAGGGCCGGCTCACCCACTAGGCGAACTAGGCATTCGCCTAGAGCGCCGAGCCCTGGATGGGGTGCTGAACTGTGCCTCCCCCCCGCCAAAAGCCCGCATGCTATTGCTGCTCCCAGCCACGTGGCATGGAGGGCACGAAAGGGGAGCGCAAGGCCACCTCACCTTCCCCCTCCGCCCGGGGTCAGCTTTTGTAAATCCAAATGTGGGGTGTTTTGGTTTGGGTGCCCGGAAACCTCGCCGCCGCCTCCTTGCTTGCCTAAAGGGGGAGAGAAGTAGGACTTCCTTCTCTCCAGGCTCTGCCTGGAGGTTGGCAACCCCATAATTGGGTGCACGGGGGGTGCCAGAAGGTAGCCCCGCCTAGGGTGCAAAAAAACCTCGGGCCGGCCCTGTCTGCAAGTGGGTTGCGGACCAGCACTTCCGAATGGCCACCCCTGCTCTTCCTATTGCTCTCTTCTGTATTTTGGAGAACGGGATCTGACCCTGGAAATAGTAACTTCCATCTCACACATGAGTTGGTATGTTGTTCTTCTTCACTGCATGTATACATCGATCAAGTAAAATGTGTCCTGAGGGTCACTAGAGTGAGTATCTTAGGGGGGATTAGGGAGAGGAATGGTGACGGAGCGGGTGGTCAGAGGCTGGAATGTAGCCTCCATATGCAAAAGGCTGTGTATGTAAGAATGCCACTAGCTTGGAATTGATAGTGAGGGCAGCTGCGCCCTTTGTGGTACGTTTGTTTTGTGATGCTTTCTGATGTTCATTGATTTCTCAAAAACATCTGGTTCACTGGTGGAGAATATGGAATGCTGAAGGCGATGGGTGCCAAGGTCATAGTTTGCCTAGGGTGCCAAAAAACCTTACCACACCAAGTATTGTTTGGACTTGGGGGCAGGGGTCATTTCGTAGAAAAAGAGGCGCAGGAGCTCGTCAGCATAACTTATTTGCATGTGTCACACCCCCTGGCATCACCGGAAGTGTGTCAGGGGGCAACACCCACCGCTCAGGCTCCACTGGACTGTTTTGGATTGCTAGCTATTGGGGGGGGGGGACGTGCAGATCTGGCCTCGCAGAGGAGGGAGAGCTTGTACCTGAATAAAACTTGGTCTTAAAAGTGCCACTGGGCTGTTTTGGGCCGGGGGGGGGGCTCTGCAACTTACCTGGCTGCTTCTTGCTCTGATTGAGGGCTGCTGGGAGCAGGGGGTGGGGCTTGTTGCATGTTCCCGCCCCCTGGGCTCTTTACTGCCGGAGCTCCGCTCCTGTAGGAAATGACCCCTGCCATGGACATTCCTGCAGGGAAGGTGCTCCAGATCGGGGGTGGGGTGGGGGGCTAGACAGATACAGGAGGCTACAACTATGGCAATAGCTCCCCCCACAGGCATGCCTTCCATTAGAAATAAATATAAATTATTTCAAAATGTAAAACAGTCAAATGTCTGTAGGCTTCATTGCAATTTCCACCCCCTTTTTTTGTTTAGATCAATACTTAAAAGATTTAGCAAATTCAGTGTGGCATAATAATATGGACTAACGCTTATACCATTGGAAATCTGGAAGGCTGTAATGAGCCACATGACTTTTGGGGTTGGATTCTGCAACCTGTACATGGAGCGAGATTCATGGAGTGAATCTTGAGAGCCAGTTTGGTGTAGTGGTTCAGTGCGCGTACTCTAATCTGGGAGAACCGGGTTTGATTCCCCGCTCCTCCACTTGCGCCTGCTGGATGACCTTGGGCAAGCCATAGTTCTGGCACAGCTGTTCTTGTAAAAGAGCAGTTTCTGTCAAGAGCTCTCTCAGCCCCACCTGCCTCACAGGGTGTCTGTTGTGGGGGGGGGGAAGGAGTTTGTAAGCCGCTCTGAGACTCCTTTGGGTGTGAAGGGCGGGATATGAATCCAATCTCTTCTTCTCTTCTTTTTCTTTCTTCCTGCCTGCCCCTTCCTGCTGCATCCGGTTACGTGCCCCAAAATACAACTCCTGGGGGCCAGGGGATCTTTGGGAACAGCACAGGAATGCAAGGTGGGAGTTTGGTGAAAAACATGAAAGAGTTTACCTGCAATCTTCTGTCAATGTTTCTACAATACACTAATACAGCTGTCCTTTCTCCCGCCCCCAGGAGAGCCAATTATCCCGCATTTATCCACAAGTGCTGGGAGAGAGGATCTACTTTACACAGAGAGTGATTAAAATGTGGAATTTGCTGCCAGAGGATGTAGTGATGGCCACAGGAATAAACAGCTTGAAAAGGGGATTAGATTGATTCATAGAGGATAAGTCTATCAATGGGTACTAGCTGTGGTGGTTGAGGGGAATCTCCACATTTAGAGGCACTAATCCTCTGAATCCCAGAGCCAGGAGGCAACATCAGGGGAAGGCCTCGGCCTCTACTACCTGTTATCGGCTGTCCAGGGAAGCTGGTTGGCCACTGTGTGAGACAGGATGCTGGACTAGATGGACCTTCACTGGTCTGATCCAGCAGGGCTCTTCTTAGGTTCTTATGAAGGCCTTTGTCTCTGTGCCCTATTGTTGGCCCTTCAGAGGAACTGGTTGGCCACAGGATACTGGACCAGATGGACCACTGCTCTAATCCAGAAGGGCTCTTCTTATGTTCTTATGAGAACACAGGAAACAACAAATTCAGCTGAAATCAACAGAACAAAAAGTGAAACTGTAATGTATCCAGCTATGACCACGTGGCTGGTTTGGGCTCCACGTGGTCAAGCGCAAATGTCAAGCTTCACTTGAAGAGACAATGAGCTAAGCGGATCCTAGCCCGCACCTATCAGAGGGCTAGGTTCCTGGCCTGAGAGCCTATGGAACTCTCGCCCACTGTAAATAACCTATTGTGGCTTGGGGGTGTGTTCTGGATGGTGGTTTCATGGGGAATATAAGCCGGCCTGCGAGCTGGCTAAAGTTGTCTTGTTCTTCACTAATAAAAGTACGTTAGCTGAAATCACTCGTCTGTCTGTGTACTTTTCAGAAACTATGGGGAGAAACAGACTCTTCACTACAGGGGATTTATCTCCAAATAGACATACTGGAACATGCCCTCGGGGACAATAGCTCTTTATCTATCAAATGCTGTGGTGAAACTCACCTTTCAGTTTTGCCTGCAGCTGAATGGGGGTGTGTGTGTGGAGAAAAGTTGTGCTGTGAATGTTGTGGTCTGGAACCAGCCTCTGTTTCTGTGGAGGACTCTCATTTTCATGCGGTGACATAGCCCTGATCAAGACACGATGGGGGAGTCATGCGTATTGTATTCACATGAATGCCCTGGGGATGCATAAAGCGGTGGAGTGGTCTAGTTCTTTATATAGAATATTGAACAAGTCTATGAGGGGAGGTAAACCCTGGCCATTCCTTAATCTGTGGCTTCAGCTATTTTCTCTTCCAGCCTGGCTTACTTCTAGTAAATATACTGTAGACCCCCCCCCCCCCCGACTATATTAAACCTTCAACTGACTCACAGTATTCGTTGTCATCTATTTTCTCTTTCCTCATGCAGGGCCGTTCTTTACTTGAGTCTTCGCCAGATGCAATTTGGAACTTTTTTATTGGTCAGTCTTCAGACTTTCAGGCGGCAGTTTTATCTTTGATACCAACAGGGGTCATTTCCTGCAGGAGCGCACAGGAGCGGAGCTCCAGCGGTAAAGAGCCCAGGGGGCGGGCACATGCAACAAGCCCCGCCCCCTGCTCCCAGCAGCCCTCAGTCAGAGCAAGAAGCAGCCAGGCAAGTTGCAGAGCTCCCCCCGGTCCCCCGGTCCAAAACAGTCCAGTGGCACCTTTAAGACCAAGTTTTATTCAGGTATAAGCTCTCCCTCTTCTGCGAGGGCAGATCTGCACGTGTCCCCCCCCAATAGCTAGCAATCCAAAACAGTCCAGTGGAGCCCAAGCGGTGGATGTTGCCTTCTGACACACTTCCAGTGATGTCAGGGGGTGTGGCATATGCAAATAAGTTATGCTAATGAGCTAACGAGCTCCTGCACCTCTTTTTCTACAAAATGACCCCTGGATACCAAGATGGGTCACATTGTTAGTCTTTCTGTAGCAGTGGACAAGAGCAAGAGTCCAGAAGCACCTTGAAGACTAACCAAATTTGTGGCAGGGGAGGAGCTTTCGTGAGTCACTGCATGACTCACGAAAGCTGCTACCCTGCCACAAATTTGGTTAGTCTTTAGGGTGCTAGTGGACTCTTTGCTCTTCGATACCACTGTGAGAAAATAAGTGACTAAATCTTCTGGAAACCTTCCCCTGCCCGCCACTTTTAGAACATAAAAGACTTGTTATTCATTGTGCGTTATTCTTCAGCTCCAGGGGTGAGGGTCATGGCTGGGTGTGGGGGCTGAGGCATGGTGTTGGGGCAGAAGCAGAAGATGTAGGGTTGGAAGTCAGGATTAAGATGGGGGAGTTGGGTCCCGGGGCCAGAAGAGAGGAAAAAGTGAGCTCGGATTCACGGCCCGGAAGACCCGATTCAGCTGGAAACTAGCCAAAGGGAACGGGACACTGTACTTATTTAGAAAATCGTTACAAGAATGGGCACAGTGATGAGACAAATGAAAAACGGAAAAGAACTGTGACAATTTAGCGCTTAATAATATATTCATAATCATAATATACAATAACAGAAATATAAATAGTGAATGTAGTAGACAGTGGCCTCCGGAATGATGTGCCGTTTCGAAAATGATCTTCTTCTGAACAAGGAGGTGTACCTTATCAAATACAACAATACAGATCTCATTTAAAAACTATATCTAACAGTGTATAAATATAAAATGTAGATAAGAATAAAAATAGTATGAAACCTTACATAAACTGTCCTTCAACAATTCATTTCTCTTGGTGACGTATTGACAATATACTGTTGATTCTAAAAAGTACAACAACAGCTGTTACAGTACACTTTCATTATTATTCATTAATACTCCACATACATGATTGTTAATATTAAAGTATATAATAAAGACACTCACCACTTCATCATAAAGCTATGCTTACAGGTATGTTCTTCAATGGGCTATGGTTGCTGAATGCCTTAGCAAGTGGATTCTATGTAGGCATTATATCCTGCTGGTCTGGTTTTTTCCACACTGATCCTGTTACTACTCATAAATAAGTACAAAATTCACCAACTCCTATGACAATTATCCATGCATACAGGTAAGTTACTTATTATACTATTTTTATTCTTATCTACATTATATATTTATACACTGTTAGATATAGTTTTTAAATGAGATTTGTATTGTTGTATTTGATAAGGTACACCTCCTTGTTCAGAAGAAGATCATTTTCGAAACAGCACATCATTCCGGAGACCACCGTCTACTACATTCACTATTTATATTTTTGTTATTGTATATTATGATTTATGAATATATTATTAAGCGCTAAATTGTCACAGTTCTTTTCCGTTTTTCACTTATTTAGAAAATCTACATGCTCCCTCTCCAGAGAGCTGCCTGAGGTACCTCACAAAGTAAAAACGATATACTAAAATCATAAAGCGTGTGATCTTGGGCCAGTCACACACCCTGAGAGCCAGTTTGGTGTAGTGGTTAAGTGCACGGACTCTAATCTGGGAGAACCGGGTTTGATTCCCCACTCCTCCACTCGCACCTGCTGATGTGGCCTGAAAGAGCAGTTTGTGTCAGAGTTCTCTCAGCCCCACCCACATCACAGGGTGTCTGTTGTGGGGAGGGGAAGGGAAAGGAGTTTTCAGGCCGCTCTGAGACTCCAAGTGAAGGGCGGGGTATAAATCCAATCTCTTCTTCTTCTTCTTCTGAGTCTAATCTACCTCACAGGGGTTTGTGAGGAGAAGACGCAGGCAAAGAGAACAACGAAAGCTGCTTCGGGTCCCCACGACGTATGAACGAATAGACGAAATCATAAAAAGAACAGCATCATCCCTTAAGGGTCAGATTACACATTGTGGGTTTTTTTAAAACACGTGTAGTATCTGGGGTTTCCCAACCAGACTTTCAGTCATGCGTCAGGTGCAAGGAACTTGTTTCCCAAGCATGCAAGGCCCCTGTGTGGATTGGTACCATGGCGCCGGGGAGAAAGGGTTTCCACAAGATAAGCGCCACTGACTTAAATGAGACTCACTTCCAAGGATACAGATAGACTTGCCCCCTAATTCACTTGGTGATCTCCCCCAGTTATCCTCCCCAAACTCTCTTGTAGTCGGGTCAGAGAAGGGGGGGGGGGGTTAAGCACCCGAGATTCCTGGGTTGCAAATTCACCCGCCAGAGCAGAAATTCCAGTCAAGCGGTTTATTAAAAGCACACAAAGATAAGAGGCAGGAGATCACACGCAGATTAAAAGGGAACGAAAAGGGCCAGGCACACATTTCAGAATACAAACAGGTTTCTGCTTCTGCACTTCCCTATCACACGAACAGGGCAGCTTCAGCTTCATTCCAAGGAAACTTGATGAAATTCGGCAGACATAGAAACACTATTCCCCCCCCCCCAACCCTGGGGCTTGGGAAGAAGGGAGAGGAGAGGGAGGTAACTTAATCCTGTCATCTCCTCCCTCCCTGGAGAGGAAAATGGGCTTCTCACAGAGCACCAGAATGCCCTGATGGCAGAGAGTTTTCCAGTGGTGTGGTAAGCGGCCTTGGGATCCAGGGCCATTTAGCAGTATGGAACCCTTGCCAAACCGGCACTGTTGGCAGTGATGCTCTAGTATGAATGTACCACGGAGATCTGCATGTGCTTCCCCCTCCCACACTAGTTCTGTCCCTCAGACTCCTGATTACCAAATTGGGAACAGAGGAGGAAGGATATGCCTTAAGTGTGAGTCAGGGGAAAGAGACTACCAATTTAGGATGGGAGGAGACCCCCCCCCGTCATACTTTTTTGTAATGACCTTGATTCCATTCTTGACACAATCCTGCTCGAGTTAGCCTGCACTGCCATTGTGATCGACAGTTACTATATGCCAATAAAATGGCGTACCATTTAACTCCATGCTGACGTGTGTCAGGTCTAGGGATGGGCACAAACCGCATTTTTGCCGTTCGGTTCATAACCCGAACCAGTTTGTATCGGTTCGTGAGCCATTTAGAGTTTAAACCCCTGCTTTCTGCTCCCCCTGAAAAGCCGCGGGGAGCAGAAAGTAGGGATTTAAATGTCTCCGAGCCATTTAAACCAGGCAGCTGAGTGGCTGTGGCATTTTTTGTGAAAACCCAAAAACCGCATCAAAATTCGTGGGCGTTCATGGCAGTGCTTCAGTTGGCGAACATTGCTTTACGAACCACAAACTGGCCAAAATTTGTGATGAACTTTAGTTCGTGAGCTGGTTCATGCCCATCCCTAGTTGGGTCCATACAGTGCCTGAGTGGCCCCAGAGCATGGTTCTCTGGTAGATTTCCCCAAGGACAGCACAGATGCAAGGAAGCACCTTGTGCCTGTTCACCTCAACCATACCCATGAGCACCCTTCCCTGTACACATTCCAGACCCTCCCTTCAAAACACTGCAGTTGCATGCTGCTTGCATGAGCCGTGGCTTCCATATGGCTGCAGTATCTTGGTGGGCTTGCTCCCTGTTCTCTCTCCAGTCCTCGCCAGCCACGTACCCTTTCAGCCCTACCCAGTTGTTTCTTCCAGCCCAAGCGTCCAGTTGTCTGTCTGCTTTTTGATCCCACATCCAGTTTGCATCTGCTGTTTTCTTGGTGATTCTATCTTGATTTTAAAAAAGGGACACCTCAGGAAACAATTATTAGGGGGCATGGTCAGGCGCTTTAAGAAGAAGACTTGGTTTTTATACCCCGCCCTTCACTGCCTGAAGGCGTCTCAGAGCAGCTGACAATCGCCTTCCCATCCTCTACCCACAACAGACACCCTGTGAGGTAGGTGGGGCTGAGAGAGCTCTGAGAGAACTTGTGACTGACCCAAGGTCACCCATCTGGCTTCATGTGGAGGAAGGAGTGGGGAATCAAACCCGGTTCTCCGGATTAGAGTCCGCTGCTCTTAACCACTACACCAAACTGGCTCAGTATGGCTGGATCCAGAAGCAGGTGTGAAAATGTGTCCCTGCTGCAGGAGCAGCAGCAGCAGCAGCAGCAAGCAGTGCAGGAAGGGGTGGGAATGGTACGCACTATTTGTGGCTGCTGACCCCACTTCTCCCCCCATGAATGTACAAAAGCGCACACTGGCGACCGCCCTAAGCCCCCACACTCCTTGTCCTTACTGAGTTCTGTTGTAATGGGAAGTGCTGTGGCTCAGTGCTAGAGCATCTGCTCGGCATGCAGCAGGTCCCAGGTTTAGTCCTCGGCATCTCCAGCTGAAGGATCTGGAAGCAGGTGATATGCAAGACCTCTGCCCGAGACCCTGGAGAGCTGCTGCCGGTCTGAGTAGACAATATTGACTTTGATGGACCAGTGGTCGGATTCAGTATAAGGCATCTTAATGCGTGTGCATGCTACAGCTTAGCAGAGAAAGAGGGGAAAGCCCTTTAAAGGGCCAAGGGTGGGGGGGAAACACGTGCCAGCTAACAAGTCATTTTGACAGTGGAATTTAACTGTATCTCTACATCCTCGTAGTTGCGACAGAAAAAGTGTCCCCATGGACACACCACTAAAGCTACTCCGGAGATTGCTCTTTAATCTGTAGAAAAACAAGTTTGTCTCTGGATTGACAGGAAAAGCTGCAGGAATGTAATGAATCATGCTCAGAATGAGCACAACATCGTGTGTGTGTGTGTGTTCCTCTTTATTTTGTGGGCTTCCTGCTTTCTATATGGGGGGGGGGGAAACTATTTAATCTGATCTGACAGTTAATCTGATCTGACAGTTAATAAAGATCTGCAGGCTGTAAGTCACAATTTTCCATCGGACAGTGTCTTGCTTTGCTAAAGATACCCAAATTAAAAGCTTAAGCATTTGGGATCCCTTTCAAGAAGGACAACAGAAAAGCCCTGATGGGTCGGACCGGTGGTCCCTCTAGTCCAGCCTCCTGTTTCACACACTGGCCAACCAGTCGCCCTGGAGGGCCGACAACAGGGCACAGAGGCTGAGGCTTTCTCCTGTGTTGCCCACTGCTTTGCACAGTCACTGGCTTCAACTATGCTTAAAGGTAAAGGTCTCCCTTGCTCGAAAGCCAGTCGAATCCGACTCTAGGGTTGCGGAGCTCATCTCCGTTCCAAAGCCCACTTTTGGAGGGGAGGAAATGCCTCTACCACCTGCCCGTTTCCTGATCCAAATGGTCTCCTAAAGAAGCTTTTGCTGCATCAGGTTTTAAATGAAAGAAGATACAAATATTTATTAGGGTGTAACGGTAAAGGTAAAGGTTCCCTTGCTCGAAAGCCAGTCGAATCCGACTCTAGGGTTGCGGTGCTCATCTCCGTTTCAAAGCCGAAGAGCCAGCGCTGTCCGAAGACGTTTCCGTGGTCATGTGGCCAGCATGACTAAACACCAAGGCGCACGGAACGCTGTTACCTTCCCACCGAAGTGGTACCTATTTATCTACTTGCAATTTCTTGCTTTCGAACTGCTAGGTTGGCAGGAGCTGGAACTAGAGACGGGAGCTCACTCCGTCATGCGGCACACTCGGGTCTCGAACTGCTGAACTACCGACCTTCCACAGCCTGCAGTTCAGCGTCTTAACCACTTGAGCCACCGCAGCTCCTTCAACTATGCTTACTCCCAAGCAAGTGTGCTACACTTTCAGCAATGTTCGTTAGGGGCACAACTAAACAAGACGCTGTCTCTGAGTTTGACCCGAGGATGCACCACTGTTTTGCAGTGCCAGCGGAAGCTACTTCAGACTTGCTGCAGGGGCCCAGTTGTGGTCTGGACACTCCGCGGCATTGTTTTGGGTAGGAAAAACAGCCTGGAAGGGAAGGAAGGAGCCGCCCTCTCCCACCATGCCACAGAGGTCCTGACCAGAATCAGGGCCCCATGGTGCTCTTAAATTGCTTCCCTGCCCTACATAACGCCCTGGGCAAACCCAAGGACAGTCTCATCTAGCTGTGCTCTAAGGAGCGCTTAACTCAGGTTTCTGTCATTCGAAAACCGAAGAAAAAAAAAGGGGGCGGGAAGCTCGACCCAAAATGTAGCTGCGATCGAAGAGGGTCAAGCTAACATATAAATTATATAAAAATACAAATATTTATTAGGGTGTACACATAACTAAAACATACGGTTAAAAGAAATAGTCTAAATATCAGACTCTTAAAGCTTATATCGTCAAAGCTGATTGTTATACACATCCAATAGATGGGTAAAACATTTGACCTAAGGACCATACGCGTTTCGGCCCCTTCGGGCCTTCCTCAGCGGTCAATATTCTTTATTTTACAATGACACACATCCAGAAATACATGGATAAAGAATTGTGTATATATATGACCAGACCAAATGTTGCTTTCTTATATGTTTTGCATTTGCTACAAGTTTGTACAGTGGGCCATAGATAGTAGCTGTGCAAATTCTCCAAATTATTCTGGTAGCGAATATCCCATTCGTCAGGTTGTGTGTCACTTCCATCAAAGGTAGTAGTCAAACTTTTAGCAACTGCAAAACATATGAGAAAGCAACACCTGGCCCTATAGAAAAATTATATATTCATTTCTGGATGTGTGCTAGTGTACTATAGAAATATTGACCACTGAGGAAGGCCCGAAGGGGCCGAAACGCGTATGGTCCTTAGGTCATACGTTTTACCCATCAATTGGATATGTAGAACTATCAGCTTTGATGATATAAGCTTTAAGAGTCTGATATTTAGACTATTTCTTTTAACCGTATGTATGTTTTAGTTATGTGTACACCCTAATAATAATAAATGGAGCTGCGGTGGCTCAAGTGGTTAAGACGCTGAACTGCAGGCTGTGGAAGGTCAGTAGTTCAGCAGTTCAAGACCCGGGTGCCGCAAGACAGGGTGAGCTCCCGTCTCTAGTTCCAGCTCCTGCCAACCTAGCAGTTCGAAAGCAAGAAATTGCAAGTAGATAAATAGGTACCACTTCGGTGGGAAGGTAACAGCGTTCCGTGCGCCTTGGTGTTTAGTCATGCTGGCCACATGACCACGGAAACGTCTTCAGACAGCGCTGGCTCTTCGGCTTTGAAACGGAGATGAGCACCGCTACCCTAGAGTCGGATTCGACTGGCTTTCGAGCAAGGGAACCTTTACCTTTACCGTTACACCCTAATAAATATTTGTATCTTCTTTCATTTAAAACCTGATGCAGCAAAAGCTTCTTTAGGAGACCATTTGGATCAGGAAACGGGCAGGTGGTAGAGGCATTTCCTCCCCTCCAAAAGTGGGCTTGCGTGCCCGACAAAGGGTGGGTCACATATCTTGGCCTACAGGCATAGCTTGGCCCTTTCCTGACCTCTTTGCTCTGGAGCCGGTCTGGAAGGTGTTTGGTTCTGGACGGGGCTGTTTTTCTCCTTTCTGCTTCCTCTCTTTATAGCTGTGGCTCTTGCAGGCAAGGAATCCTGGACAGAATGCTTCAGCAATCCCCAGTTCCTGTTTGAAACAACAAAAGAAAACAATGCAAGCAGAGACTAGGTCACCCAGTTCTCAGCAAGGAGGGATGACTTGAAGAGGAATGACTGCAAAGATGTCCTGTCCCCAGAGCACTCTGCAGAAGCCGCCGTTCTCTCATTCAGCAGTTATGCCCCTATGACTGTACGGATGAGTAGCAGCAACGGGAGATTATGAAATCAGCGGCAATCCGAGGGAAGCAGAACCTGAGGCGGACATCGTTCAGCCTGTTTGTTACACTCTTCGTTTGCTTGGTTTCGGCGAAATTGCCCAGGAAACGGGGGGAGGTCTTTGCTCAAGGCATTCTGTCCTCTTTGATAACAGGAACAAATGGCAGCAGCCGACAGCTGTGCATGACGTCAGTGGAGCCTCCATATTCAGAAGCAGTAGGCTTCTGAGGACTAGATGCAGCAGGGGACGGCCCCAGGCACTGTGGTGGTCCATTGGTGAGAACTTCAAAGCTGGTTAGGGCTGCCTCGTGCATTAAATGCCTGCCCTGAAAGTTCTTCCACACAGGGAAGATATCGATCGGGGGTCCCCAACGTGGTGCCTGTGGGTGTTTTAGAAAGTGAAAGGGGCTAGGTTGGGGTTTGCTCAGCAGGGCTCCTCATTGGCTCTGAAGATTAAAGGGCATCTTATCAAACAGAGCTTCCCCCTGAAATGTCAAATCCTTACTGTTAGAATTAGGTATAACCTCACTCCATGACATTTCTTATGGAAGCCATTTTGTGACTGGCCCCACCTCCGGTGGCAGCCATTTTGTGATTTTTGCCCACCATCCTGTGTCAGAATTCCAAAGGCGCCCGCAGGCTCAAAGAGGCTGGAGACCCCTGATACAGATCATCATAAGGGGCATTTGAACCCACGCGCACATGCTAGGAGGGACTTCATTGCCTGCAGCTTTGCAGAGCAGTGAAATACACTTTGAACTAACCCTTAAGATGCTCCCTTCCGAGTACAAACACAGCCGACGTAACGGGGACTTTCCCACCTTTGCATCACCGTGCCAATACTCGGTCACAAACTTGCTTATATTGCTTTCAGGCTCCCTGTTGGGTGGAGCTTCTCCACAGCCTTTCCCAGGCCCCGAAGAGATGTGTAAATCTTCTGCAGAAATTTCCTCATTCCACACTCAGTCATCGAAGATGGGGCGTTAGCCAAATAGGTGATAAGCCACAAATCCGACTCAGCACCGCCACCTCCGTCTCCTCACCCACATGAAAGAGAAAATTCCACCACAGGGTGATTCAGGGGAATGGAATCCCAGAGTACGAGCTCTCAAAAGCCCCCTTTCCTCCGCACCCTCTCAAGGTGAGTACGGAGAAGTCAGTAACCAACAACATGACCCACCCTGTCCTTTCTAAGATTTTTGACCCTGCTCTGGACTGGGATTGCTTTCAGAACACTCCCCCCCCCCCCGGGCAAGTTTATCCCAAAACCCCATCCTCGAAAGCAACAACTTCACGCCTTCTTGCTGTGTATCCGGATGGCAACAAATGAAGGGGGTTGCAGTATGACATAAACCAACACGATAGAACTACTGCAAATAGTGCAAATCATGCAAATTCTAATTTGTATTAATGCAACAATATTGAATCCAATCCATTGTACACTTACGTTTTACAGAAAATAAGGACGTCACAAGATGAAATGAAGACGTCAGCAGATGAAACTGGACGAACTCCGCCAGAGTTAACATTCGCTTCAAGGTGTCTTTTTCATACATAAGACCTCAGCTGTGCATCCACATGATCACGAATCTTCCAAATTGGACTTTCCTTTGTTCCAGAATTGAACTTGGTTGGGATCTTGAAGGTGCCACGGGGCTCAAACTTTGTTCTGCTTCTTCAGACCGAAACGAATGTTAACTCCGGCGGAGTTCGTCCAGTTTCATCTGCTGACGTCTTCATTTCATCTTGTGGCGTCCTTATTTTCTGTAAAACGTAAGTGTACAGTGGGTTGGATTCAATATTGTTGCATTAATACAAATTAGAATTTGCATGATTTGCACTATTTGCAGTAGTTCTATCGTGTTGGTGTATCCGGATGGAGCCAAGGGGCAAATACGGACGTATACAAAAATCTCTGGCTCTTAGTTGGTTTCAGTCTTAGAATGTAAGACCAGCCCTGCTGGATGAGACCAGTGGTCCATCTAGTCCGGCATCCTGTGTCAAATTCTTAAAATGTTTTTTTTAAAAACTACTACTTAGCTTTGCTTTATCCCATGACTTTACATGGGAAACACATTTCCACCTAGATGATCGTTTCAGGACAGCAGCCATGTTGATCTGCAGCAGAAGACTTAAATTTGAGCCCTAACCTAGATAGCCTGGGCCAGCCTGACCCTATCAGAACTTGGAAGCTAAGCAGGATCAGCCTGGGCTAGTATCTGGAAGGGCGACCTGCAAGAAGCACCAGGGCTGCCACACAGAGGGGAGCGATGGCCAACCACCTTTGAAACGTCTCTTGCCTTAAAAACAAGTCTAGCTCGCCACCTAGTGGTGCATGATGCTAAAAGAGCTAGAACTTCTGGCTGCTATATAATCTTAGGAACTCCTGGCTTAAGAGAGCCAACATGCCATAGCGGTTAAAGTTTGAGACCTAGGATCCTGGGAGACCAGGATTCAAATGCTCACTTTCTGCCACGCAAACTTGCTGGGTGACGTTGGACACATCACAGTCCCTCAGCCTAGCCTACATCGCAGGTGAGCACTGTGAGAGAAGGGAGAATGGGAGAACAATGTTCCCAGCAGCTCTGAGACCCAGGTGTGGAGAAAGGAAGAGATAAATAAACAAAAAGATAAAGGATGATGGGTAGACCCTTGGGCAGGAGCCCATCTGAACACGATTAAAGCCAAAAGAACAAATGGAGAATGCGAGTTACGATCTGCTCCCTTCCGCGCTTGTCCTCAGAGCAGCTTCTCAGTCCGGCAGACGGGCGTTATCCCATGACCGCTGGCTTGGATGCCAGCAAACTTTTTTTGGAAAGCTGAGCTGGCAGGAAAAATGCTGGAAGAAAGGAAGCAAGCGGAGATAAGCCACAAGAGGGAGGCCGGTCCCGTTCTCCTTGCCTGCAGGCCCTGCCGGGTCCCCCCTGGCCACTAGTGGGAGAGGGGGGAGGGAGGGTTGCCAGTTCCAGGCTGGGAAACTCCTGGAGATCTGAGGATGGAGTCTGGGGAGGGCGGGGACCTCAGTGGGGTGCAGTGCCAAAGAGTCCAACCCCCCCCCCCAAGGCATCCATCTTCTCCAGGGGAACTGATTTCTGTGGTCTGGAGATGAGCCGTCATTCCAGGGGGCTCCCGGGGTCCCACCGGGAGGCTGGCATCCCTCGATGGAGGGTCACCCAATCAGGGCCTTTACGTCACACCCCGTGAAAGACACCCACACTCTCTCTTTTTCTTAACATTTTATTTTCAGTTTCACAGACATTAAAATAAATCAGACGTTCCTTTTATAACTCACACTTTCCCAAAAAATAAAGTTTATCTTCCTATTTTAACAAGTAATATTTTAAACTAGCCTTTCCCATCCTTACTATAACTTCTTCATTTTCAGCCAGTCTTATATTATATCCCTTCTCGTCCACAGTTCTTACTCTGACTTATTTTATAATATGAATGCCAATGTACACACAGGGCCAGCTCACTCACTAGGCGAACTAGGCGATCGCCTAGAGCGGGCTGGCCCTTAGGGGCACCAAACTGCACCCGGCCCCTACTCTGGGAGTTTCTTGATTATTGGTTTTTGTAGTGTTGGGAGAGACTGCGGGTGGTGGGGCAGGCGGGATCTTCGCCTAGAGTGCAAAATAAGCTGGGGCCGGCCCTGTGTACACAGACATTCAAATCACTCAAAGGAATCCTTTTTAGAATTCACCCTTTTCCAAAAGCCAAGTTTCCTCTTTCTAATTTAGCAATTAGTATTTTTAACGCGCATTTCCCATCCCTACTATCACTTCTTCATCTTCTTCAGCCAGTCATAGATTATATCGCAACTCGTCCAAAATTCTTCTTCTGGCTCATTTTGTAATATTAAAGTCAGTTTGTCCATTTCAGCTCTCTAATGGGTCATGCAGGGCCGGCTCACTCACTAGGCGAACTAGGCAATCACCTAGAGTGGGCCGGCCCTTAGGGGCGCCAAACTGCACCCAGCCCCGTAGTCTGGGAGGTTCTTGATTATTCCTGTTTTTCATTCTTCCTAAAATGCCTTTATTTTTGAAAATTGGTGGGCGCACGGGGAAGGGGGTGCCAGAAGGGATCCCCGCCTAGGGTGCAAAATAAGCTGGGCCGGCCCTGGGGTCACGGGGCGGCTAGGCAGCGGGAGCAGGTTCGCCCTCGGGCGCGCAGAGCCCTCCTGCAGCCTTGTGGGAACCAGGGAGGAACTCCCGCCTGGCCGCAAGGAAAGCCCGGGAAGGAGGAGGCGGAGGAGGCGGCAGCCACCCTCCAAGCAGCGAGCCGAGGGAGCTCCCCTAGCGGCGCCCCGCCCTCCTGCCGCGCCCGAGGGCCTCCGGCGGGCGCGGCCCGGAATGG
>NW_015173145.1:270770-290196 GCF_001447785.1 Gekko japonicus | reverse complement strand
GGGCAGTCGCCGGCGGAGCGCACGTGGAAGCTCGGCGCGCCGGGGCAGCTCAGGGCAGGCGGGCAGCAAGCGGCACCGAGTCTCGGGCTGGGAGGCGGCGGATCTGTGGGGCGGGCCGCGTGTCTCCGGAGCGCCATGCAGTGGCCGTGCGCCCTGAAGTCGGGGGCCGCGAAGGTGCTGCTGGCGGCAGGTGAGAGAGGCCGTGGAGGGAGGACTTCGCCCCGGCGGGGAGCGGAGGGCAGGGCGCCGCCTGGCAGGCTGCGCGGGGAGGCGGGGAAGAAGCGCCCCCTTCCCTTCCCTCGGGCTTTGGCGCCGCCGCCGCGCAGGTGGAGGAGCGCTGCTTGCTGGGGACTGGGAAGGGCTTCGCTCCCCGGCCGAAAGCGGACGCTCCGGCGGCCCTTCCCGCTCCTCCGCCCGGCGGCGAGGCGGCTCCTTCGCGCGACTGCCAAATTTAGCCCGTCGGATAGCCGACACCGGGGAGTCCCAATGTTCCCTCTAAGCTGTGGAGTCCTGTGTAGTTTGGTGTCGTGGTGAAGTGCGCGGACTCTGATCTGGGGGAACCGGGTTTGATTCCCCACTCCTCCACATGCAGCTGCTGGATGACCTTAGGCAAGCCATAGTTCTGATCAGAGCTGTTCTTGAAAGAGCAGTTTGTGTCAAGAGCTCTCTCAGCCCCACCTACCTCACAGGGTGTCTGTTGTGGGGAGGGGAAGGGAAAGGAGTTTGTAAGCGGCTCTGAGACTCCAAGTGAAGGGCGGGGTATAAATCCAATCTCTTCTTCTTCTTCTTCTTCTCTGTGAGCAAAAATTCTACTTTGTGAGCTCCTGGCATTAAAGTTGTGAGCAGGTGATTTGGCTGCTGCATCAATGAGTCTGCTCTGGAGCCCTCCTTCCTGAGCTGAGACATAAAATCTGTGAGCCAGAGGCTAAAAGACTGTGAGCTAGCTCACACTCACTCAGCTTAGAGGGAACACTGGCGGGGCGGAGGCGCGCGGGGAGAGGGGGTGGCTCACCGGCCCGGGCCGAGGCGGGGATCGTGCCCCGCGCGGGACGGAAGGAACTGGAGAGGAAATCCCCCGTTCCCGAGGATGGAATGTCGCCTGACTCGTTTGGCGTCCAGACGTTCTCGTCGCGGGTCAGATCAGTGCGCGGGTTCCGCTGGAGGGTGGCCACGCGGGTGCCCGTGGAAGGGCCGTGCGGCGCAAAGTGGCCGGGCGGGTGTTTTGTGCGAGCAGCCAGGGTGTGGGCACTTTGTACGTGTGTGAATGGACCTCAGGCATAGCTCTTTGGGAACATGCATCCTGGACCTGAGTGTGTGAACTTGCGGGACATTATCAACCGCGCAGGGAGGATTGTGGGAACATGTGGAGGTGTGCCCAACCCTCCATGCATTGTGTGTGAACCAGTGTTCCCTCTAAGCTGAGTTAGTGTGAACTAGCTCACAATTTTCAGCCTCTGGCTCACACATGTTTGTCTTGGCTCAGGAAGGAGGGCTTCCAGAGCAAACTAGTTTATCCAGCAGCCAAATCGCTCGCTCACCACTTTAATGCCAGTGGCTCACAAAGTAGAATTTTTGCTCACAAGACTCCACAGCTTAGAGGGGATCGTTGGTGTGAACCCTTTTGTTTTTTGCTTTTCGCTATACAGTGGTTCCATAAATAACAACGCCTGATATATCCCGACAAGTTCTTTTAGTGGCGGTTATGTGGGAGAATGATGCAGCACAGGGCAGCCTGAATGGCACACATGTTCTGGGTCCCCATATAATTCTCCTCTCTCTCTCCCCCCCACTTGTAGCTTGCTTGGTGCTGGTGGATGGCGAAGGGATTGGACTACTACGGAATGAAGTTTACCCGAAAGAAGGCAGAGAAGATTTGGCCGTTTCCCAGCTCCTCCCGGCCCGGGAGATTTTGCAGCGTGGAGGAGAGCGAGAGGCAAGCGTCGTTGCCGCGTCCTCCGGGGATAACTTCAGTGAACTCCCTCGAGGTACGTCTGTGGGTTGTGTCGAAGCAGGGAGCTGTGTTTCTCTCTACAAAACGGTTCCTTTGGGGCGGGGCGGGTGCTAGTCGGTGCCTGGGCGGTGGGCTCCCTCCAGACCTCTGAGGCCGCTCTTTGATGTGCCAGACTGGGAATGTGGACAGTCGGCAGACCTCTTCATGGTGTTCTCTGGATCCAGTGGGGAAGTATAGCCATGTAGAGTTGTGTCTGTTGAGAGCGACGACTTTGAGCTGCCGATGTGAGGGGGCGGCAGATCCTCCCAGAGGTGTGACTGTTCCAGTTCGGCAGAGTTGGCGCAACTGGCGCATGCCAACTGGGGGAAAACTAAGTATAATATTTTTTAATGAATGGGGAAAGAACTAGTTGAGGTTTGAAGTATTTGAGCCAGTGTGGCTCAGTGGTTAGAATCTCAGACAAGGGTCTAGGAGACCCGGGTACAGATCCTCGCCCTGCTGTTGAAGCTTGCTGGGCGACCCCTGGCCAACCACACACTCTCAGCCTAACCTACCTCACAGGGTTGTTGTGAGGACAAAATGGAGGACAGGAGAATGATGTAAGCTGCTGGGGGGGGGGGAGGCAGGGCATAAAGATAAACCAATGTAGGCTTTGTGTAACCTAGCCTCAGCATGGTGGTACAGCACCCGTTTTACACATCCAAGGTCTCCAGTCTAGTATCTGGTGTTTTGAGAATCTTGGGACTAGGAAAAACCTGAGTGCCTGGAGAAAATGTGGCAGACACAATAAGTGCTGTGGGGCTAAAGGTTCTGGTATGAAGGACTGCTTAGCTCATTGCAAGCGCCACTTCGTGAAAGACAGGTTAAAAACCCAGCAAATAAGGTTCAGAGAGACATAATTTCTCTGCCTCGTGGACTAGCCGGAGACTAACTTTTGACTTCTTAGTTGTGAGCCTGTTGAGCAAAGTGCTTATGCACGTTTGTTTAGGCACCGATGCGTCTTGATTTTGGTAACCTTTGCTTCCCAGGAAGAGTGCTTAGAATGGGACTCTTGCACGGGAAGGCTTTGGTAACATGAAAATGTGCTGCTGCTTGGATCCTTGGGAGACTCGCTGGAGGGCTGGCCAGAGCATTAAGGAAACGGCAGGGGTGTGAGACGAGGTTACAAATGGGTACTGTTGTCCTTTGAAGCTGGAATAGAAAGGGAGCGATGCTCTGTCAAAGTCCTGGGAGTTGGTGAAGAGTTGGTCAGAGTACAGTCTGAGTCGTTTTTGTTCTTACACCTTCCGGGGGGGGGGGGGGGGGCGTTTGCTTTCCGTCCCAGCGTGGACCTTTCTCTCCCACCCCACCGCTTTGAGCCTGTCGTGCATTCTCGCCTACCCACAGAGCGTCCTGAATGTTGTGTGCCTGTCCTCCGGTGAAATGCAACTGTTCACCCTTCCGCCAGCCCCTGCCTTTAAATGGAGTTTTGCAAAATCAGGAAGCTGCTGGGTCAGAAGGCTGATTTTGGTTGGGGAGCCTCGGGGAAACTCGGGGAGCCTTTCTTTTCTGCCTGCTCCCCTTGATCTTGGGAAACACGGTCAGGTTGGAGTAAACTCTGGGCTGCTTCCTGCTCTCCTGCTGGGAGATGCTTGCGTACCTTGTGAATGACTGGATGTTTTTAGTGGCTTCCTGCTCTACCAGTATTTCGCCATGGTCGGAGCCTCACACTCTGCCTCCTAGTTTTCACTTCCAAGAATCTGCAAGCCCACCCGCTTCGGCATTTCCTTCGCACCTCCTCCCCCTGATTGCAGCAACATCCTTCCTCCCGTCAAAAATATTTGCCAGCACTGGAGAGCCATAGCAACAGTGCTTTTAGGTGCCACCAAAGCAAGAGAGTGGTGGCACCTAAAAACCAAAGCGAGAGAGATGGAGCTGCGGTGGCTCAAGTGGTTAAGACGCTAAACTGCAGGCTGTGGAAGGTCGGTCGTTCGGCAGTTCGAGACCCGAGTGTGCCGCATGACGGAGTGAGCTCCCGTCTCTAGTTCCAGCTCCTGCCAACCTAACCGTTCGAAAGGAAGAAATTGCAAGTAGATAAATAGGTACCACTTTGGTGGGAAGGTGACAGCGTTCCGTGCGCCTTGGCGTTTAGTCATGCCGGCCACATGACCACAGAAATGTCTTCCGGCAGTGCTGGCTCTTCGCCTTGGAAACAGAGATGAGCACCGCAACCCTAGAGTCGGATTCAACTGGCTTTCGAGCAAGGGAACCTTTACCTTTACTTTACTGTGGAATCAAACTTTTTAAACTCAAAGCAGTAGAGGCTTCTGCAGATCTTAGCCCCAGAGTGTGACACTAGCAGGCTGAGAAGGGGTGGGTGGGTAGATCTCTAAACTGCAAGCTGTCGACCACTTTAGATATCAGTTCTCCGCTGCTGCAAGTGAATCACTTCTGCCAGCCTCAGCAACCATTCTGAGAACAATCTGGCAGGTGGGGGTGGATAACTTCTGTAGTCAAGAAAACTAACACTTAGGCAGAAAAACTCTCTGAAAGGAGAACCGTGTCTTGACACAGAGTTAGAAGGGATCCTAGAGGTCACCTACTCCAACCCTCTTGCTCAGTGCTGGAATTAGTCAGCTACAGCACCCCTCTCTGCTTAAAGGAGCACACACCTTTAAAAAAGAGAGACCTTTACCTTTACTTTTTTAAAGCAAGAGAGACCTTGAGTGTGGACGTTTGGCATTGCTTGCTGGGGTCCCAGCACCAAGGAGACGTGTGGCCGAAGAGGGCTGGGCGGCTGGGCGGGGGGCGCACACGCACAAAGCTTCAGGTGTCCGTCACCCTGTGCTGGCTCCTCCTGGGCGCGTGGGCCTGTCCCAACGGAAGTATTAATTCTCCATGCCGTAGGTGTGGGTTGGTCGGCGGAGGGGATCCACAGATGACTCACCCTGTCCCCCACCTACCTGGTGTGGCTCTTCTTTCTTCGCTCGGCTTAGTCACTGGGCCTGAAGCGATGCCATCCGGGGGCGTCTGGCTGGGTTACTGTTTCATCCTCCCGGCCTGTTCGTGTCCTGAGTCTCTGGCATGTGTTGTCCCTGAACTGGATCTGAGGGCAGCAGGTATTAGGTTCCACTGCGTGGGAGAAGCTCGCTGTTGGCTGACAGGGGTGCCCGTATCAAGATCGGTTCTTTCCTGGCATGCCCTCCCCCCCCCCCCCGCCCACCGGCCTGGGCTGCCTGCACAGCAAACGCCCTGAGAGTTAGAGCAGTTCCTCAGTGGAACAGGCTTCCGCGGGAGGCTGTGGGCTCCCCCTTCTTTGGAGGTTCTAAAGCAGAGGAATAGATTGGCCCTCTGACGGCGATGCTGATTCTGTGAACTTCGGCAGAGCATGAGAGGGAGGGCGGGAAGGGATGAGAGCTCTCCTGGCCCTGTCTTGCATGCCCGGGATAATGCCGATCGCCACTTTGGGGTCAGGAAGGAGTTTTTCCTTTAGGCCAGATTGGCCCAAGGATCCCGGAGGGGTTTTTTTGGCCTTCCTCTAGGTGTCGGTCAGGGGCAGTGCCCCCTCTAAGCTGTGGAGTCTCGTGAGCAGAAATTCTGCTTTGTGAGCTCCTGGCATGAGAGTTGTGAGCGAGCCATTTGGCTGCTGCATGAGTCCGTTTGCTCTGGAGACCCATCCTTCCTGAGCTGAGACAAAAATGTGTGAGCCGGAGGCTAAAAAAACTGTGAACCTCGCTCACACTCACTCGGCTTAGAGGGAACGCTGGTCAGGGGCCAGTGGGGGGTGGGGGAGGAGGTAGTTGTGAATTTCCTGTGTTGGGCAGGAGGCTGGACTAGATGATGCTGGAGGTGCCTTCCACCTCTTCTGTTTCCATGTTCCCCTCCGTGATAGGAACTGGTGGGCGGGCCCAGTAGCCGGCACCCCGCTTTGGTAGAAGCGCCTTTGTTCCTGGACCACAGCCGCGTACATCCTGGCTTCATTGTTCTCCATCTTCTTCCTTTGTCCGCTCACAGTTTATTTTTTGACTCCCTTCAGTTTTTCTCTCCTTTGCTTCCAGCTTCCCCCGTGAGCCCTGATTTTCCAGTTTGGGTGGGATATTTGATTGGGTGAGTGACGTCACTGTTCACATCCGGAGGGGCTGGTGGGCACTTGTGGAGGGTGTGGCTGAAGATCCTTTGGTGGTCCTTTTTTTTTTTTTAATCCCCTGAGAACAGGGTAGCTTTATTATTTTTTTGTTACACCTAAGCACTACAGAAAAGAAAAAGGGAAGGGGAAAAGTTAACCCAGGATAAAGGACAGTAAATAAAAACCCACACTATAACTAAAAACCCAAGAGGGAGGGTCCTCAACAATTAGTATCCTGTTAGTATTCAAAACAAATAACTTTTCGTTTAAGTCAGAGCCAGTTTGGTGTAGTGGTTAAGTGTGCAGACTCTAATCTGGGAGAACCGGGTTTGATTCCCCATTCCTCCACTTGCACCTGCTGATGTGACCTTGGGTCAGTCACAAGCTCTGGCACAGCTGTTCTTGAAAAAGAGCAGTTTGTGTCAGAGTTCTCTCAGCCCCACCCACCTCACAGGGTGTCTGTTGTGGGGAGGGGAATGGAAAGGAGTTTGTAAGCCACTCTGAGACACCTTTGGGTAGTGAAGGGCGAGGTATAAATCCAATCTCTTCTTCTTCTTCTATCGGAAGTTAGTAAGTCCGTGTTCGTACCAGATCCTGTCCAACACTTCAGAAGAAATACTTTTTTGAGCAGATTGGAGAATAAACTCCCAGGGGCCCACAACAAATCGATACAGGACTTCTGGAGCGTTTCTTTATCAGTGGGTCCAATCTCTGATTAGAATCAACAAGAAGATGATGAGACAAGCAGATGAGGCCCTGCGATGAAAACAGAGGGTCTGAGCTTCTTCCCTGGTGTTGTATGTGCGCTCTAGAGTAACCTGCTGTATTGTTATTGAGAAGGCCTGGGAGAGGGAGAGAAACTGATATGCTCCTGGGGTGTGCTGGATCTTGGTGCAGAACTATTTGGGGAGGACTGGGGAGCGGCCAGTAGCCGCGCTAGGGAGGAACACAGCCGCATTCTAGTCTTGTCTAACCTCTGCTGCGCCGGGAAACTCCTCTCATTGACGCGTCACTCAGTGGTCAACGTGGATGAACCTTGTTGTGTCGAGAGGGTGTGGAGCTGTGGTCCCCTGGTGCCTCTGCCTGTACGATGTGCATTTGCTCGTGTGCATAAGGCAGGGGTCTCCAACATGGTGGTCATGAGTGCTGAAGCGTCCGCTGATACCTCTCTTGGCACCTGCAAAGGTTTTTTTAGAAAGCAAGCAGGGTGCACGGGGCTTTTGCAAAGGAGGGCTTCTCGTTGGCTGAACAGATTCTTAAAGTTGGAAGCAGCTGCCACCCCAGCCCAAGGATTTCCACTGAGCGAATGGTGTATCTGCAAGAAAATGATTTTAAAAAGGGGTCATTTCGTAGAAAAATAGGTGCAGGAGCTCATTAGCATAACTTATGCCACACCCCCTGACATCACCGGAAGTGTGTCGGAAGGCAACACCCACCGCTCAGGCTCCACTGGACTGTTTTGGATTGCTAGCTATTGGGGGGGGGGCACGTGCAGATCTGCCCTCACAGAGGAGGGAGAGCTTGTGCCTGAATAAAACTTGGTCTTTTGTGTGTCAAGGTGTGCCGGTGTGCCGGGGGGGGGGGGGGGGGGGGGGGGGCTCTGCAACTTACCTGGCTGCTTCTTGCTCTGACTGAGGACTGCTGGGAGCAGGGGGCGGGGCTTGTTGCATGTGCCCACCCCCTGGGCTCTTTACTGCTGGAGCTCCGCTCCTGTGCGCTCCTGCAGGAAATGACCCCTGATTTGAAATAAGCATTCCGTTACACAGAGCTTGAAGAGTTGCTATCGGAGTTATGTATAACCTCCCTCCCTGGCATTCTGTGGTTGGCACCACCTCCTGTGGTGGCCGTTTTGAAGTTGTGCCCACCACTCTGTGTTCCAAAGGCACCTGCAGGCTCAGAAAGGTTCCCCGGCATAGTGTGTTCATGCCTGTTAGAACTGTAACCTGGGGTGTGGACTTGACTTCGAATGTGGAACGGCAGCTCACGTTGCATTTCTGGGTTTTGTCCCTGTGCATGCCGAGCAGCTCTGCTCCTCTTGTTGTGAGTGACCCTGAGCTTGTCAGACACGGATAAAACCTGTGCTGTGTCCGATGCTCCCTCTAAGCTTTGGCATCTTGTGAGGAAAAAATCAACTTTTTGAGCTCCTGGCATTAAAGTTGTGAGCAAGTGATTTGGCTGCTGCAGAAACTAGCTTGCTCTGGAGCCATCCCTTCCTGAGCTAAGACAAAAAGGTGTGAGCCGGAGGCTAAGAAACTGTGAGCTAACCCACACTAACTCAGCCTAGAGGGAACATTGGCTGTGTCTGTCTCGCACTGCAACATCTGCACGTTTGAGCAGACATTTCTTGCATCTCCCTAGGGCAGAAACATGGGGTCTCGCCCATTTGCAGTGGCTCTTGAAGACCACACTCAGTGAGAGTTCTCTAGGGCATGGGGCTTCGGCAGGGCTCTTTTTGTAGAAAAAGCCCAGCAGGAACTCATTAGAATAATAGGCCACACCCAACAACAGAAACTCATTAGCATATTAGGCCACACCCCCATGCCTTCCCTTGGCTTGCCCAGGCGCCGCGTGGCTGGGAGGGGAGGGTAGGCAGTTTAAACTGCCTTCCCTTGGCTTGCCCAGGCGCCGCGTGGCTCCGGGGAGCCCAGGCAAGCTGGCCCTTGGAAAGGCTGGGGAAGGCACGGGGAGCAGTGTTCCCTCTAAGCTGAGTTAGTGTGAGCTAGCTCACAGTTTTTTAGCCTCCAGCTCACAGATTTTTGTCTTAGCTCAGGAACGATGGCTCCAGAGCAAACTAGTTTATGCAGCAGCCAAATTGCTCGCTCACAACTTTAATGCCAGGAGCTCACCAAGTCGAATTTTTGCTCACAGGACTCCACAGCTTAGAGGGAGCCTTGACGGGGAGGCATTTAAATACCTCTCTGATCCTTGCAGGGCCTCCTCAGCCCTCCCGCCTCGGAGTCGCCGGGGGGGGGGGGTCGCTCTCCAGGCCTTCCCTCTGTAGCCAGGCACACAGAGGTTTTGGCTGTAGTGGGTGCCTTGGGGCTTCCGGTCCCCACTCTGGCCTTCCCTTTGGTCAACGTTCTGTTTCAACCCTAGTTCTTCATCTGTAAAGCGGCCAGATACTAACGGTCTCCCTTCTGTGGAGGTGTTGCAAAGATTAATGTGTTGGCCTAGTAAAAGTCCTAAGAGACTTCTTAAGGGGGTCAAAATATCGGTCCTCCACTACACAGATTCGGTGCAGATCTCTCCTTCGTAAGGAGGAAAAATGAAAACGACGTCTTTGCAGACGCTGCTGTCTTCTGCAAAGCTGTAAAACGGGGTACAAACGACACCCTTTGGAATGCGGATAGGATGTTGGATGAGGAGAGCTTCAGATTGGAGTTGTCTTTTTAGTTCTCTTTGTTAAAATTGCATGTCGTTTTGCAGCCATGTGTCAGATTAGCTGAAGGGTCCCCAACGTGGTGCCCAGAGATTTGATTGGCTGTGTGTGGTGTTTTTTTTAAAAAAACGTTGCTTTGGCAGCAGCTGCCACCAACAGCACAAGGATCTACCCTGTGTTACTGAAGTTAAACTGTGGCAATCATTTTGTGGCTGTCTCTGCCTCCTGTGGCAATTGTTTCGTGGCAGCCATTTTGTCGCTGTGCCCACCAAGGCTATTTTTGGGCAGGAACGCACAGGAACGGAGTTCCGGCTGGCTCCCAAGTTGGCCACACCCAGCAGGAACTCATTAGCATAATAGGCCACACCCAACAGCAGAAACTCATTAGGATTGGCTACATTAGGGTTGTGTGGCCTAACATGCAAAGGAGTTCCTGCTACAAAAAAGGCCCTGGGTTTTGACCACAAACAAGGGAAACAGAATAAGAAGCAAAAGGTGGGTGTGGCTGGATGACCACACTTCTGGTAACATGGGAATGTGGCCTAATATGCTAATGAGCGGTGCAGTCAGGGGTGTGGCCTAATATGCTAATGTGTTTCTGCGTCTGGGTGTGGCCTATTATGCGAATGAGTTCCTGCTGGACTTTTTCTACAAAAAGAGCCCTGGCGCCCACCATGCTGTGTCAGAATTCCAAAGGTGCCCACAGGCTCAAAAAGTTAACCCCCGGGTTAGCTTGATGGTCGTTTCTCACCTCCGAAGAGCACCCGGAAGGGGCACATGGGATGTGTCGAAGTATGTTGGGTGAGGGAAGGTGCTTTCCCCTTGAAACTTTCTTCCCGGCGCCATGCTGACCCCTGCCGGAATTGTATGCTTGTGTTTATTGCTCTGGAACCCCCTGGGGTGAAAAAACGTGGATGGAGTTAAGGCCCTTCCTCCTGCCACCCGGGCCGGGGCTCGGCATGCAGGGGGGCACGCGTGCCTCTTACACTTATTTCCTCTTATCGATTTAGTTAATTTATCTCCCAGCTTTCTCCCCAGTGGGGACCTGAGGTGGCTTACATGATTCTCTGTGTTTTATCCTCACAATAACCGTGTGAGGTAAGCTAGGCTGAGAGCGTGTGACTGGCCCCAGGTCACCCAGCAAGCATCCATGGCACGAGGGGGGGATTCAAACCTGGGTCTCCCAGATCCTGGTCCGACACTTTAACCGCCACACCACCCTGGCTGCGGTCCCCTGGGAGCAGATTTCTGCCGTGCCTGAACGGTGTCCCTGTCGGGCGGCTTTCTTTGCCCTCGTGTGTGTGTGGTGGGGAATAACGTTTTGCTCTTATTTTAGCAAGCCCCCGTTGACTTTGTATCTTCCCATGGTATAGCCACGCTGTTTTCTTTAAAGTAATTTCCGTGGATGTTGGAAAGTTGTGTAACCCCTGTACGACTTTCCACCATCCAGCGGAAATCCCTTTATACGGAGTGTCCCCATTCCTTTAGGAGTCTGTTTGTTCAGTTGGGATTGGGCCTCTTACGAATTGCCTCGCCTCTCCACCACGTTCTTTGAGGGCCAAACTAGACACAGTCGCGCAAAGTGTAACCTTGGCCGGATGGGGAGGGAAGGGGTGCTTCGTCCTTCTTCCGCCAGCTGCTTTCCGGCTGAAACGCTTTGCCCTTCCCAGCTACTTTTCACCTGCAACATTTCAAATGGGTGGACAATGCTCCCTCTAAGCTCTGGAGTCCTGTGAGCAAAAATTCTACTGTCTGAGCTATTGGCGTTAAAGTTGGAAGCAGGTGATGTGGCTACTGCATCAATTAGTTTGCTCCGGAGCCTTCCTTCCTAAGCTAAGACAAAAATGTGTGAGCCGGAGGCTAAAAAACTGTCAGCGAGCTCACAGGTCAAAGCAGTGCTATTCCCAATGTATGGCTGCGAAAGTTGGACTATAAGGAAGGCCAAGCACCGAAGAATAGATTCTTTTGAACTATGGTGCTGGAGAAGACTCTTGAGAGTCCCTTGGACCGCAAGGAGATCAAATCAGTCAATCCTAAAAGAAATCAACCCTGACGGTTCCCCGTAAGGCCAGATAATGAAACTGAAGCTCAAATACTTTGGCCACCCAATGAGAAGGGAGCACTCACTGGAGAAGACCCTGATGCTGGGAAAGATTGAAGACCAAAGAAGACGGGGACGGCAAAGGATGAGATGGTTAGACAGTGTCATAGATGCAACGAACATGAAGTTGAGCAAACTTCAGAGGACGGCGGAAGACCGGGAGGCCTGGCGTGATCTGCTCCATGGGGTCGCGAAGAGTTGGACTCGACTGTGCAACTAAACAGCAACAAAAATTATAGGTGGTATTGCCTATAGTTGGTACATAGTATTGCCTATAGTTGGTACATAGATAGCTGAATACTAATGAGCCAGCTTTCAGTCATTCCAGCCACCCGTTAGGAACCCAGCCCCTGGTTATGACGTCACTTATCAAAGGGGACAGGTAGGGGGTGATAAAAGAACCTCCTGGCTGGCCTTGACTGACCAAAGGTCGGAATCAGTATAAGGCAGCTTCAGCCATTCAGTGCATGAAAACCACAAACCTAATTGTAAAATGACCCACACGCACCCAAGTGGTGAAGCAAGTCAGAGTACATGGCCCTTGCCCACTTTCTTTTAGGGTTGACTGATTTGATCTTCTTGCAGTCCAAGGGACTCTCAAGAGTCTTCTCCAGCATCATAGTTCAAAATAATCTATTCTTCGGCGCTCGGCCTTCCTTATAGTCCAACTCTCGCAGCCATACATTACTACTGGGAATACCATTGCTTTGACCGTCTTTTTTGACCTTCAATCTTTCCCAGCATCAGGGTCTTCTCCAGTGAGGGCTCCCTTCTCATTGGGTGGCCAAAGTATTTGAACTTCAGTTTCATTGTCTGGCCTTCCAGGGAACAGTCAGGGTAGATTTATTTTAGAATTGACTGGAGTCTTCTCCAGCACCATAGTTCAAAAGAATCTATTCTTCCGTGCTCGGCCTTCCTTAGAGTCCAACTCTCGCAGCCATACATGACTACTGGGAATACCATTGCTTTGACCACGCGGACTTTTGTGGGCAGGGTGATGTCTCTACTTTTTATCATGCTGTAATATAATTTAATTTAATTTAATTTCATATAATAATAATATAATAGCAGCCTGATATTCCCCTGCAAACTACGGAGACCATCCTGTTCTTATTGAGCACTTTATTCTTTGTTGATTTTAAATGGTTTTTACTGTTTTATTCTGTTTGACTGCGTTTTTATGTGTGAACACTACTGCTCCCTTGTAAGCTGCCCTGAGCCCGCTCGCGGGGAGGTCGGGGTATAAATATAACAAATAAATAAATAAATAACGGTCGTCTTGTTGCTTCCCTCCTTTTCCCCAGTTGCCTTCCTGTCCACGCCGCAAGATGTTGTGACTGCCAAGAAAGAAGGGGCAGGGAAGAAAAGAAGGAAGGGGAAAGGGAAGAAGAGAGACCCCTGCTTGCGAAAATACAAGGATTATTGTTTCCACGGAGAATGCAAATACATCAAGGCACTAAAAGCGCCCTCCTGTGTGTAAGTTACAGCGTATCTGACTAGGGGAAATGCCTCGATCTTTTTTGGTGGGGCGGGTGACAATAAAAGATGGTTCCCCCCGCTTACTTTTTGCCCATCTGGGCTGGCACTAGTAGTGCAGAGCTTGCTATTCCGCAGAAGGAAGGGCTGCACGGCTGTCCCCTAATATTTTAGAAGTTCACCTTGGTGTTGGGAGGAGGGAGTTCACAGTCCAGAGAAAACCAGACAGAGACCAACCAAACCGTGGAATGTTTTGTCGCAGGGAGCTGGCGGCTGGTCGTTTGGTGTGCTTTGGGGTTCTTGTAGTACATTGGAGTTTCTCGAAGAAGAAGGAGAAGGAGGAGAAGGAGAAGGAGGAGAAGGAGAAGATTGGATTTATACCCCGCCCTTCACTTGGAGTCTCAGAGCGGCTGACAAACTCCTTTCCCTTCCCCTCCCCACAACAGACACCCTGTGGGGTAGGTGGGGCTGAGAGAGCTCTGACAGGAACTGCTCTTTTTCAAGGACAGCTCATTATCAGAACTACGGCTTGCCCAAGGTCATCCAGCCAGGTGCAAGTGGAGGAGTGGGGAATCAAACCCGGTTCTCCCAGATTAGAGTCCGCGCACTTAACCACTACACCAAACTGGCTCTCCAAGTGAAAAACCTCCAAGTGAAAGAAATGAAATTACAGAAAAGCTTTTAGAACTTCAGCCGAAGGACGGGGAATTGTGGAAGGAGAGGAGCTGCCTTGCGTATTAGCAGTCGTATCAAGGGCAATTTTCCATGGCTGCTTGCGACACTGGGGAGCCGGTGTGATGTCAGGGTTGGATTAGGACCAAGGAGATGCCGGTTCAAGTCCCCGTTCCGTTATGACGCTCATGGGATGACTTGGGGCAGTCAGTCTCTTGTCAGGGATAGAATGACGGGGGAGTGGTGTGTACATCATTCTGAACTCCTTCGAGAAAGGCAGGGCTAAAAAAATAGGCTCGATCGGGCAGCTGCATCCTGGGTAGTGGGTACATATCAAGTGGACCTGCTAGACGATGAGACTGCTGGATTTTCCTTGTGGCAGTAAGTCTGGCTCAGGTGCCCGTAGTCTGGGGCAGGGATGCTCTGTAGTCTTGGTGCTTGGGGGGGGGGCAACAGTTGGAGGGCTTCTGGAGTTCTGGCCCCGCTGGTGGACCTCCTGAGGGCACCTGGGTTTTGGCCACTGTGTGACACAGACTGTTGGACTGGACGGGCCATTGGCCTGATCCAACATGACTCCTCTTACGTTCTTATACACAACGCAGCATCCCTGCAACAGAAATGCTGCCTTACTCTGTTCGTTGAGGTGGATCTGAAATGCTTCCCCCGACGACTGCGTTAGAGCAGAAGAAAAGACCTGGCTCTTGCATTATGCTTTAAAGCGAGCTGTGAGAGCCGTGTGCCCGATGTGTTTTCCGTTACCCTTTGCAAACGTAACAACCTTGAGCTTCGTGCTTTTCCCGTGTCCCTTTTGTGAACCGCGCAGGTGCCACCTGGAGTCTGCAAGGGGACGAGCATCCAAAGCGTGCTTTGTGCTGGGCAGAGGTCTGCAGGCGGAGGCCACTTACGCGCTGTCATTTCTGTCGCTCGATTGTCCCTATTGCTGCAGGGTTCCCCCCCCCTCCAAATGTGTTTTCCTCTCTCTAGTAGTCTAGTAGTTGGGAGGGCCGAACACTCTCCTTCCTCTGCTTGTTTGTGAAGTGAGGATACTCCGGAGGATGACATTCTGTCTCCTTGGCTGGCCAGGGAGGTCTCCCTCCGGTTCCCCAACATCAGTCTGTGCCCCGCCAGGCCAAACCACTGCCCTCTGGGACAGTGCCGCAGCCGCTAGAACGGTGTTGGCTCATTAGCTGGAGTCCCTGGCGCTTCCATCTGGAAGGTGGTGGCCCTTTGCGAGCCGCGTCATCACTCGGCAGGCTGCCGTGTAATCGGAGCATTGAAGCATGAGGATGACATGGATGTGTGGAATGTGTTGCTTTCAACGGAGCTGTTTGGAAGCGCGAGACACTCGAGCTAAGACGTTTGGAGCAGGCCTCTTTCCTGCCTGAGTAGTGGGTCTTGAAAGTCTGTTTACTCCACCGCTCTGACTCACCTCTGGGGGAATTTGGCCCCTGCGGTTATTCTTACCGTGTGAGTAAGGCTGTCTGAACATGTGAACAGGCAAAGGCTCAGAAGCTCCAAGGAATGAGCGCAGAGATCCTTGCTATAGAGGGCGAAAAGGAGGGGAACCACGGGTCTCTTCGGGCGGCTGAAAGTGAAGATACTGGGAGGAGCAGCAGCATGGAAGCGAAAGCCTTTTGCCTGGTCTTTTGTAGTTACAAGAACCAGTTACAAGTTACAAGCCAGTTTGGTGTCGTGGTTAAGTGCGCGGACTCTATTCTGGGAGACCCGGGTTTGATTCCCCACTCCTCCACTTGCACCTGGCTGGATGACCTTGGGCAAGCCATAGTTCTGATAAGAGCTGTTCTTGAAAAAGAGCCATTTCTGTCAAGAGCTCTCTCAGCCCCACTGACCTCACAGGGTGTCTATTGTGGGGAGGGGGAGGGAAAGGAGTTTGTAAGCCGCTCTGAGACACCTTTGGGTAGTGAAGGCCGGGGTACAAATCCAATCTCTTCTCTCTCTCTTCTCTTCTTGCTGGGACGCACCACCTCCACGGCTCCCCTGAGTTCTGCATCGTTTGTTTCTGTTGCTGTATAGAGCACCATGTACATTAATAACGACAGGTCAGAAAGCCACATCATTTCTGCTCAGGAGATTGTCTCTTTTAAGTGGGTTTGGTCGTGGCTGTTCAGACTTGGGCTGAGCCTGAGCCAGGCCTGACTAGCTCAGAAAGAGAGCGGCGTGCAGTGAGGCAGGGAGGCCTCAGAGGAGTCTGCCCTGTGGTGTCCGGGCGGGGCAGTCCTGCCTGGTGTAAAATAGGGATGACAGAGAAAGCTGCAAGACAGCCCTTCTGTGTATTAAACTCGGCGTTGCGGAGCCAGCAGCACTGATGCAGTGGGGTAGAACTCGACTGTCGCTTTGGGGGTTTTAAACCATGTGCCTCGTCTTCTCTCCGTGACTCCAGGTGCCAGCAGGGGTACCAAGGAGCGCGCTGCCACGCCCTCAGCCTCCCGGTGGAGAACCCCTCTCGCAGCTACGACCACACGACAGTCTTGGCGGTCACGGCAGTGGTCCTGTCGTCCCTGTGCCTTATCATCATCGGCGTGTTGCTGGTGCTCAGGTAAGAGACTTGGCGAGGCCAAGAAGAGTCCAGGCATGAGGCTCGGCTGCCATTTGGGGGCATAGACGCCGCCTCACAAGGTGCCTGTTGTGGGAAGGGGAAGGGAAGGCGACTGTAAGCCGCTTTGAGACTCCCTTGGGTAGAGAGAAGCAGGCTATAGAACCCAGCTCTCCTTATTCCTATGGCCTAATGTGTATTGTTTGCCTGCTTGCTTCCATACCACTGCTCTTCTTCCAAGGATCTCGGAGTGGTTTATGGATTAGGCCCAAAAGGCCTCCCATCCTGGTGGCTCACAGGGTCACATCATCTACAGTTTGGTGTGGTGGTTAGGAGCACAGACTAAAAATCTGGGAGAACCGGGTTTGATTCCCCACTCCTCCACACGCAGCTGCTGGCGTGACCTTGGGTCAGCCACAAGTTCTCTCGGAGCTGTTCTCTCAAGGGCCGTTCTCAAGAGAGCTGTCTCAGCCCCACCGACCTCACAGGGTGTCTGTTGTGGGGAGGGGAAGGGAAAGGAGATTGTAAGCCACTCTGAGACTCCTTTGGGTAGTGAAGGGCGGGGTATGAATCCAGTTGCCTCCTCCTCCATAGTATAAGGGTGTCCTGATCAATGTTCCCTCTAAGCTGTGGAGTCTTGTGAGCAAAATTTCTACTTTGTGAGCTGCTGGCATTAAAGTTGTGAGCGAATGATTCGGCCACTGCATAAATTAGCGTGCTCTGGAGCCATGCTCCCTGAGCTAAGACAAAAATCTGTGAGCTGGAGGCTAAAATTCTGTGAGCTAGCTCACACTAACTCAGCTTAGAGGGAACACTGGTCCTGATCCTCTCAGCCGATCTCTTGAGTTTGTAAACCCCCCACCCCCCCAACTTCACTGCAGGGCTTCTTGAGAATGTTGTGGCTTGTGTTTGCTGACCTCAACCAGTAGTGGTTACCAGGAGCAGCGATTGTTCTCTAAAGCATAGGGAGTATTACAAAACACCTTACAATCCTAGCCTTGTTCGATCTCCTAATAACCTCTGGATTAGGGGTCCTTCAAAGGAGCACTGTGCAGTCAGGGAACTGAGGCGGCTAGATCTATCATCCAAGCCAATCCATTGAGCCCCTGTTTTTTT
Organism: Gekko japonicus; assembly: GCF_001447785.1. Lineage (NCBI taxonomy): Eukaryota > Metazoa > Chordata > Lepidosauria > Squamata > Gekkonidae > Gekko > Gekko japonicus. The sequence goes on along the minus strand of NW_015173145.1, from coordinate 272,842 downwards.
GAATTCCCCCCCCCCCCCCCCAGTTCAGCACCAAGGTTCTGTTCATTGTTCCGTGTCTGGTTCTCTGTAGGACCTTCTGGGAGAAGTGGTCGTCCTTTTGATTAATTTGCAATAGTCTTTCTTTGGTGTTGGCTTTGGAAATCTCTTCCGGTCTGATTCTGTAAGTCGCTGCAGTAACTCTTCTGCAAGGCTGAGCGCGGGACCAGACAAGCTTGTTCAGGGAGCGAGGAACGAAGTCCGGTTTCAGAGCTTGTGCTCAGTGTGGACACTTGCCAAGGAAAAGGCACAGGGCAGAGCGTCTGATTCTTGGGTCTGGGGATCTGAATGGGAGCAGTAGCCGTGGCCCGCTTTGGCAACCAACAGGTTTGCCTCTGGCACGTAGGGCTGGAATCGATCCGTAACTTGAGCCTCCTTACCTTTTGGTTTTTCCAGGTGTCACAAGCAAGGAGTTTATGATGTCGAAAGCGAAGAGAAGGTTAAGCTGGGTATCACGGTCAACCACTGATGCGCCCTGGGACTGCAAGGTAACCCTTCCAGATATGTGGCCGGGGGAGGGAGGGTTGTGGCAAGAAGAGACGGCGCTGGCTTCTGTCCTGGTCTTGCCTTGAAGGGAAAGGACTGGTCCCACGGCGGCCGGACATAAACTGGGAAATTGCGGGAATAGAAATAACCAGTGCTCCCTCTAAGCGGTGGAGTCTTGTGAGCAAAAATTCTACTCTGTGAGCTACTGGCATTAAAGTTGCGAGTGAACGATTTGGCGACGGCATCAATTAGTTTGCTGCGGAGCCCTCCTTCCTGAGCTCAGACAGAAATCTGCGAACTGGAGGCTAAAAAACTGTGAGCTGGCTCACACTAACTCATCTTAGAGGGAACACTGGAAATAACGCGACCAGAGCAACAGAATACATACTGTGGATTAGACTACAATCCCATTCCCTCCATTCTGATACTCTGCAGCCTTATTTCCCCTTAGCGGCTGTTTCTTCCTGCCTCTGTGTGGCTCTGCCTGGCCCTTGCTTGGGGAGTCCCCTCTCCAGCATCATGAGTTGACGGCTTTTTCCTTTTATTGAGTCCCTCTATCTGCGATGTGATTTGCTGTCCATCCCCTGTAGCTCAGTGGCCTCTTTGCTGCTGGCTGTCCTGCTGGAGCTCTGCCTCCCTCAGTGCAGAAAGAAAAGCCAGAATTCTGAGGATTATGACTCAGCTACTGTGGAGCTGTGGTGGCTCAAGTGGTTAAGACGCTGAACTGCAGGCTGTGGAAGGTCGGTAGTTCAGCAGTTCGAGACCCGAGTTGCCACATGACGGAGTGAGCTCCCATCTCTAGTTCCAGCTCCTGCCAACCTAGCAGTTCGAAAGCAAGACATTGCAAGTAGATAAATAGGTACCACTTCGGTGGGAAGGTAACAGCGTTCCGTGCGCCTTGGTGTTTAGTCATGCCGGCCACATGACCACGGAAACGTCTTCGGACAGCGCTGGCTCTTCGGCTTTGAAACGGAGATGAGCACCGCAACCCTAGAGTCGGATTCGACTGGCTTTCGAGCAAGGGAGACCTTTACCTTTACTTTACTGTGGAATCAAGTTTTTTTAAATCAAAGCAGTAGAGGCTTCTGCAGATCTTAGCCCCAGAGTGTGACACTAGCAGGCTGAGAAGGGGTGGGTGGGTAGATCTCTAAACTGCAAGCTGTCGATCACTTTAGATATCAGTTCTCCGCTGCTGCAAGTGAATCACTTCTGCCAGCCTCAGCAGCAACCATTCTGAGAACAATCCGGCAAAAGGGGGGGGGGGGATAACTTCTATAGTCAAGGAAACTAACAGGCAGAAAAACTCTCTGAAAGGAGAACCGTGTCTTGACACAGAGTTAGAAGGGGTCCTAGAGGTCACCTACTCCAACCCCCTTGCTCAGTGCAGGAATTAGTCAACTACAGCACCCCTCTCTGCTTAAAGGAGCACACACCTTAAAAAAAAAGTTTTTAAATTGCTGAAAAAAGTATTTACAGGGAAAATTCTGGTGGGGCTGTGCCTTTAAGGAAGGGGGCGGCCCCCCCAAAAGCCCCACTGTAGCTACGGGCCC